>NW_024038899.1:440000-455000 GCF_016077235.1 Cyprinodon tularosa | reverse complement strand
TCTGCTAAATATAAAAATCAGCACTGGTTACTGTGGAAATGAACCACAGACACAAACCTCTGTTGCTGAGAAACAGCAAGTAGAGCTTTCCTGTAGTGGTCACAACCCCATCAGCACAAAGCAGAGTCAGAAACACAGTCAGTGTTTTCTGGATATCAGATGGCTAAACTGAAACACAGCCTCCATCAGGCGCCCGTTCTTAACTTTCACAGCGAGCTGTGATTATTTTAGCTAAAAATAGCAAGATATATGATAAAGCGCAATATGATGCCCTCATCATTTCAGAAGACAAGTGAAACCAGCTTTAGCTAGAAATAAACACTTTGGATTGACTTAAAATGTCTTAATGAACACTATTAATGAGTACAAACAGGAAATGAGGACAGGAATAAAATGGAGCCTAGGCGGAAGTTCAACTGAAGAAAATGATTGCTCTCCTGCGACACAGCCAATCAGCTTTGAACCACACCTCCACGAAAGCCAATCAGCATCTAAAGTTCATCTTAGAAGGCCTCTGATCCACATCTTGTCTGCTCCCTGGCGGTGGTTGCGCTGTGTGACTTCATTCAGATGACCCCGTTTAAACCCACCTCCAGCCGCTCCTCCACCATCGTAGCTAAACGTCATCAGAGTTTAATTCCTCCCGGACTCTTATTGCATTCAGCGTCTCATTTCAACCAGTCCGGCAGAAGACCGCCATGTTGAAACTGGTTCTGACAAAGGTTTCTTCCCAATGGGGAGTTTTTCCTCTCCACTGTCACCCCATACTTGCTCATCATGGACAGGTTCTCTCAACCTGTGTTATCCAACTGGACTTCCATGTTCCAGGTCCATGAGTGAAGCTCTAGTATCAGCTCATGCAGTCCACTGGATCTCCCCATAAACCTCAGCAGACCGTCTCGCTAACCAGCAGTCTACAGACTGACCAACTTCATCTATCTCCACACCACCAGCAGTTTCAGGCCTGGGGGGGAAACACCCCTATTCTTTGCTCCTGTTGATGCATTTATATCAAAATTCAGCTCTATATTTCCTGCTGATGCCTGAGCGCCAAAGACCAAGTAATTGTATCAATACATTTCTCTTCGTGTGAGTTTTTCAGATTGAAATTTAAATAAGCGGGGTGCTCAGCGGAGCAGTGGGTAGCACTGCTACCTTGCAGCAAGGAGATTCCGGGTTTGATTCCCAGCCCGGGGTCTTTCTGCTTGGAGTTTGCATGTTCTCCTTGATGGGTTTTCCACGGGTACTCCAGCTTCCTCCCACAGTCCAAAAATATGACTGTTAGGTTAATTGGCTTCTCTAAATTCTCCTTATGTGTGAGTCTGTGCATAAATGGTTGTTTGTCCCGATTGTCTCTGTGTTGCCCTGCAATAGACTGGCAAACTGCACAGGGTGGACCCCGCCTCTCGCCCGTAGACAGCTGGAGATAGACACCAGCACGACCCCAGCAGGGATAAAGCGTGATGGGAAAAAAAAGGACTCTATCGGATTCTGTCCCTTATCTAGTTTTAGGGCTGTTGGGTAAACCATGAACATGGACATGTGATCCTGCCCCCCATAGTGCTTAAAGACAAACAGTCAACTCAAGGAAAGAGAGACTGATTAAAGGCTAAATGGACCTGGTGCTAACTTCTGAACCACACTGCTGCAAAAACAGACTGTTCTGTAACATTTCTCTGCAAGTTTTGAGGAACCTTTACCTTTTTTCATTGTATAATTTACTAATGGGTAATTTACTAATGGGTAAAATAAACTACCAATTACTAAAAAAGATAAAAACACTAGTGTTATTTTGTATTTACTTGTGTAGATTTGTATTTATATAGTACAGCAATAATAGGAGCCATAGACACCATCCATCCACTCTATCATCTGTGCTGCTGTCATCAACTCCTTTGTTTATAGATGTTGGAGATCGGCCTGTTTTCCAGTGTAGTCCTGTTTCTTTGACTGTGGCTGGCTGGATGTGCTCTCTTTCATCCTCTGACATGGGAGCTGGCTCGGAGCTCACCTGCCTGGCTGTGTGTTTCCTGGACGGGGCCGCCTTTTATTTTTTATTTTCCAACTTTCTTTATTGAATTTTACAACTTGACACACAACAAACAATGAAAACACAGTAGTTTTCAAAGAAGTTCAAGCTGATTTCTCCCAGAACCCAACCCACCCCAAACGCACCCCATCCAGGTCCAAGCACAGGACAAACAGCCTGCTGGGATCCAGTCCCTATAGCAGTTTCTAACAACACAACATACACACACATCCATCCACACATATTCGAAAGGAGGCAGGAAAAGAGATAAAAAAAAAATAAAAATAAAAATAATAATACTGATACTAAGTAAATATATAAATATGTACTTAAGCGTACATTTTATTAAGTTAAACAAGTATATAAATAAATTACAAATGAAAAAAAAAAAATAAAAAAAATAAATAAAAAATAAATAAATAAATTATAAGACGAAGAGTATATATCGGTTAAAAAGAAAAGAAATGGGTTGGATATCAATCAGAAGGCCTGCAGATAATTTAATTTTCTTCTGAATCAGGTAGCAAGGTCATGTTGCCCACAATAGATAGGAAAGGTCTCCAAGTCTCCATAAATTTACTGGAGGAACCCTTAAGTGAAAATCTGAGTTTTTCCAGCTTCAGGTTGTAAAGAACTTCTCTGACCCAACAGTCATGAGACGGGGGGAGGTTTAGTTTCCATCTAAGTAAGATAAGTCTTCGAGCCAAAAGGGTAGTGAAGGCTAGGGCTCGTTTCAAAGAACGCGAAAGGCCCGGGTCTGGAGGGATGCCAAATATAGCCGATAACGGATTGGGGAGAATTGTCTGATTATATGCTTGGCTTAGTGTTTTAAAAATGTTACCCCAATATCCGGTTAGCTTTGGGCACGCCCAAAACATGTGGGTATGGTTAGCTGGTGACTGTCCGCACCTATTGCAAATGTCGCTGACTGATGGGTAAATCTTTGCTAATTTTGAGTTTGTGTAATGCGCTTTATAGAATATTTTGCACTGTATTAAAACATGCCGGGCACAGATCGAGGACCTATGAATTAAATTCTTGGCAGCCTCCCACCGCTCCTCATCCATCCCAGCACGCAACTCCCCCTCCCATGCTGTTTTAACAAAGGCTGCAGGTCTTGAGGTGTTATTATTATTGATAGAATTATATACAAATGAAATAATTTTTTTCCGTTGTGGGTCTAATTGTAGAAGAGTATCTAAAAGTGTTTCAGGGGGTGGAAACACCTTTTTAACGTAATCCCTGGCCTGAAAGAACCGAAAGAGATGAGAATTAGGCAGTTGGAATTTTGATGAAAGTTCAGCAAAGGATGAAAAGATATTATTGTTATGAAGATCCTTTACAGTCTTGATCCCTCCGTCGTGCCACAAGTTAATAACCGAATCCGTGACTGAAGGCATGAAGTTACAATTTTTAGCTAAGGGGGTTTGTATCGAAGGTCCATGCAGGCCAAACTGTTTCCTAAATTGGATCCAAATCTTTAATGTGGCTTTAACAATGGGATTGTTCTCTATCAGGGAGAGGGGAAGGGGGAGCTGAGAGCAAAGCAGAGAGGACAACGAATAACGGCTAGATGCCCTTTCAATCCGCACCCAGGCAGGTGAAGCCTCAGCATCACACCCCCAATATAATAGTTTCTGTATATTAGCTGCCCAGTAGTATTGCCTGAAGTTGGGAAGAGCAAGTCCACCTTCACAAGTTGGGGACTGTAGCACTGATTTACGAAGTCTGGCAGGTCTTTTAAGCCATAAGAATTGGGATATTTTCTTATCCAACTTGTCAAAAAAGGACTTTGTAATTAGTATAGGAACATGTTGAAAAAGGTAGAAAAATTTAGGTAAAATTATCAATTTAACCAGGTTCACCCGTCCCATCAAAGATAATGGTAATAAGGACCACCTGTCAAAATCTTTCTCCATGTTCTCTAATAACGGGGAAAAATTCTTGTTCATCAAGCTGGACATAGAAGAACAAACAAATATCCCTAAGTAACGAAACCCTGCTTCAGCCCATTTAAAGGGTGAAATTGAGCGAGGAAGGTTTCTTGCCAAAGAGTTCAAGGGAAATAATTGGCTTTTCTGAAAGTTGATCTTATAAACAGAAAACTTGCTATACTGTTCTAGAATGTTAAGGAGCACTGGAAGAGATGTATGAGGATCATAAATGTATAAGAGTAAGTCATCCGCATAAAGGGACACCTTATGGGTTACACCTGATCTCAGAATACCCTTAAAGCCCTCCTCTGCACGCAACCAAATTGCCAGAGGCTCTATCGCGATAGCAAATAGCAAGGGAGACAGAGGGCATCCTTGCCTCGTGCCCCTTCCAAGAGGAAAGGGTGAAGACACCGTGTCATTTGGACTAATTGAGGCCACTGGTGATGAGTACAACAGCTTAACCCAAAGGATAAAATTGTTATCAAAACCAAATCTTTCCATTACTTTATATAAAAATCCCCATTCGACCCGATCAAAAGCCTTCTCGGCATCGAGAGATACAATTATTTCGGGTGATAAGGTGCCTGGCGTATGAATAATATTTAGAAGCCGTCTGGTGTTATGGAATGATTGTCGCCCGGTCATAAAGCCTGTCTGATCTAATGAAATAATGCGGGGAAGTACCCGCTGGAGGCGGGTTGCAAGAATTTTAGATAGAATCTTCAAATCTACATTTAGGAGGGAAATAGGTCTATAGCTACTACACAGTGAGGGGTATTTATCATTCTTAAGTATCAGCGATATTGTAGCCTCTGATAAGGTGTTAGGCAGGCGCTGGTTTGAGAAGGCCTCATTATACACATCCGTTAATATTGGCGCCAAAAGATCCCCATTGGCCTTATAATATTCTGAGGTGAAACCATCTGGGCCAGGAGATTTGCCCAAACTTAAAGATTTGATAGATTCTTGCACCTCCATTATAGTGATAGGCCCACCCAGACCTCCCCCCAGTTCACCATCTATCTTTGGAAAGACGATATCATCAAGGGAGTCATGTGACAAGGAAGGGGGTAGGGAGGTATATAGTTCTGAATAGAAAGACGCAAATCTATCATTTATCTTCCTGGGATCAGAGAGACTCTCCCCTGTAGCTGATCTGATGAATGGGATTAATTTGGATGTTGCCTGAGCTCGCGCTTGGAAAGCTAAAAGCTTCCCCGCTTTGTCACCAGATTCAAAGAACCGCTGTCTTGTCTTGGTTAGCTGAAGTAGAGCATTCGTAGATGTAGTAAGATTGAAATCGGTTTGAAGTTTTACACGTTCATTGTAAAGGTCAGGATCCGGGTTGGTTGAATATCTAGAATCCACCTCTTTAATCTGGTTCAGTAAATCATTGGTGTAATGTAACCTCTTCGTTGTCAAATTAGAAGTAAAGCTAATGAGCTGACCTCTTATATATGCTTTGGAGGCTTCCCAGAGGGTGCTTCTTGATATATCAGGTGAGTCATTAAGATCAAAGTAGAGTGAAAGCTGATTTTTTAAAAACTGTTTATAGTCCTCCTCTGTAAGCAGTATAGAATTAAATCTCCAAAATTCAAAACGAGATTGACAGAGTAATTCTAAATCTAAGGAGACTGGAGAGTGGTCAGATATAGCTATAGTGTGATAATCACAGGCTTTAACTTTAGAAAGCAGTCTTATATCAATAAGGAAAAAATCTATGCGTGTATAGGTATGGTGGACATGGGAAAAGAAGGAAAACTGTTGAAGTGCCGGGTTCCTATGTCTCCACGGATCTACCAGTCCCAACTCAGTTTTATAAACATTAAGACATTTTGCAGCATTAGATAATGAGATTGTTTTTTTTGAAGATCTGTCCAAAAGGGCATCCTGAATCATATTAAAGTCTCCTCCTAAAATTAAATAATAGTTTTCAATATCAGGCATAGACGAAAAGAGTCTAGACACAAAGGTGTCGTCATCCCAATTTGGACCGTAGACGCAAGCTAGTATGGCCAGAGAATTTTGTAGTTTGCAGAACACAATTGTGTAACGGCCCTCCATGTCCGCTATTATTTTGTGTTGTTCAAACATAATATTATTATGAATAAGTATGGCTGTTCCTCGAGCCTTGGCGTTGAATCTAGAGTGAAATATATGGCCAATCCAGCTTCTTTTAAGTCGCATTATTTCTCTATTACGAAGGTGTGTTTCTTGTAAGAAGGATATGTCCCCTTTAAGTTGCTGCAAATGAGCCATGACCTTAGCAATCTTAGTGGCATTTCCCAGACCTCTCACATTCCACGAAACAACCCTCAGATTATTACCTGTGCTGGTCATACCTTATTATTCCGCGAGAGATGTATACATTGCAGTATGGCAGACCCAATTTGGCTGAATGGAGATTGATACTCGGTATATTGTTGGCCAACAACTGTAAGAGAAGAACACAAAACAAAAAAACACACGCACACACCCATTTATACCACGAGTAACAACACATGCATCTGAACCCAGCCCCCCTTTAAAGCAAAAACAAACATTTAAGTGTCCATTGCACTGCAGGGCATCTTCTATCCCCTGCGAGACTTCCCTCATCTTAGACTAACACTTTCCTCTTCCCAAAATTAGAATGGTCACTAGTCGGAAGGTAACCAGCTCAAACCAGATAGCCAAAAATTCAACCAATGTAACTGCAGAGGAACATCTGAAAAACTCAATAACTAAGTAAAATCAAAATAATCGGCTAAAACACCTCAAGATAGTTATGCTGGCTCTGAATACGTAGTCAATAGGTCACACACACTGGCAGTACAACCAGAGTAAATACAAGTAATCAGGTCCAGGGTTTATTTTAATTGTATAGGTTAATCGGAATAATAGCAACAATGAAGTAAAACATTTCTAGAGACAGCTTTAGTCAAGCTATGGAGAATTATCTGAGATCTAGAAGTGGCTAGATTAATACACACAGAAAAGAGAGAAACAAAAAACCCTTGGATGTAGCCAACCATTATTCCACTGACGGGCCAGCGGTAGGCGGATGACAGCCAATATAGCGCTTGGCGACCTCAGGTGAAGCCAGGAACTTTCGATTCCCATCCTCGGTCATGATGAATAGTTTGGCTGGGTAGCGCAAAGTGGGCTTGAGTCCTCGATCATACAGTTCTTTCATGATCCCACGGTAAGCTGAGCGCTGTTGTAAGATCTCTGGGCAGTAATCTTCAAAAATATGGAACGAGGTACCTTTGTACTTCAACTTGCCTCGTAATTCTCTGGCTTTGCGTGTAACGAGCTCCCTGATCAGATAGTTGTGGAAACACAAGATTACGGCTCTGGGTTTCTCACCGGTGCCCGGTTTCGCCGTCAGCACCCGGTGTGCTCGATCCAGCTCTGGAGCCTTTTTCAACACATCTTCCCCGAAGACCTCCAGCAGTAGTTGAGAGAAAAATTTTGTCGGATGTGATCCTTCTATGCCTTCAGGAAGTCCCACCAACCTAGCATTGTTGCGGCGGCTCCTACTTTCCAAGTCAATTAGCTTAGCTTTCAGCCTGTTGTTCTCTCCGGTCACCGTAGCTAGCTCAGCTTGAATTACCTGTATGTCATCGCTCATGGTAGTGGCCACATTTTCCAGTGATGTAATTCGCTGGTGGTGGGTAGTAATGGTAGATTCAAAGTGGTCCAGTTTTGTTTCAAGTTTAGTAAACACCGCATTGAACTCTGCTGAGAGGGATTTCTTGTGTTCGGCTAGCGTAGCCGTTAGCACAGCCATGATGTTCCCCTCGTCTTTTTTCTGCTCTTCTTTCTTTGTTCTGCTGGTCATCGTTTAACTAACTGGTCAGGGTTCCAGTGTAACTTTATAGATATTATTGATTTAACAGACAAGAAGTGAAAATTAATAGAGTAATAATGTTCGAGGTGGGAGCTTAGGAAAAAGCGTCTACTCCATCTTGCGGTCCCGGCCGCCTTTTACAGCTGCTTTTTGTATCTCTGCTTCTGTCTTCTTGAACCCCAGTCGGCCTCAGCAGATGGACACTGGCACTCGGCTGGAGGTTTCATCCCGTTAAAAGGGAGTTTTTCCTCTCCACTGTCGCTACAAGCATGCTTATAGATAGCCTATAGAAAACTTTGAATCAATTTGACTTTATGATCCGGACTTTAAACTGAACTGTAAAGTGCATTGAGATGACATGCGTTTAGAATTGGCGCTATATAAATAAACTGAATAGAACTGAACTTGCAGCTCAGAGAAAACTTTGCTGGAGCTGCACTCACCCCCGTTTGACAAAAAACAATTCCCAGTGAAGAGCCAGCTCCTTCAAAGATAGGTAATAATTTATAAATATATAAATATACTCTGCACTATACCACTGCACCATAATGTTTACTTTTACTTGAGTAATATCTTAATAAAATATCATTTGTCGAGGGTTTTGTTTCTATTTATGTTCAGGTGAATTTAGTTAGTTTGGAATTTGGTATTAAGTTTGGTTGATGTTAACTAGTCTTTTTTGTGTGTGTTTTTTGTTGGTTGATTCATTTTTTTTTTTTGTTTGCCAAATTTTCTGTTTGAAATTTAAATAAATTCCTATCAATTAATTATTTAATTCATCATAATAGTTATGTTTTTTATTATCTATGAATTGAAAGTATTAAGCTTTATGTTTGTGTTGCCTTAGAAATTGCTATTTATAATTAGATAGGAGCCGGTCTCTAATATATGGAGACAGATATCTTTGCACTACGGCAGCTTAGAGCAGACAAACTAGTGACTGTTTCAAGTTAGACCTTAATTAAATCTAAATCCTACACAGGGTAATAAAATACTATTTATAAAATTATCTATATAAACAAACCTCGTCATCATTTAACAAGATCGGTGAATAAAGAACAGTTTTTTTTTTTTACATTTCCCAGTAAACAGAAAGGTGTAAATAATTGTCACTGGAGGTACTGGTTTCATCAGTTTTATGTTTTAAAGAAATATGGTTTGGAAAAATGTTTCTTTATCCTGTAATTGTTATTTTTACATTATATGTTTATTTTCATTATTTTATTTCAGTTCTTAGAATCCCAACATTTACATATAACATTTTCATCATTTCTTGGGTAAGATAAATTGCTGTACTGGAGAGTCAGTAAGCTGGACCAGTGTGACTGGGGTCTTTGGGGTGCCATGGGGGGTAGAGCTGCTTTTAGAGGGTAACCCTGTCATGATTTTGGAGCTGATGGCTGGCTTGATTGCACACTTCATTCACCTTTCTATCTGTGCCCTGTTTTCTCATCACTTCTCATCCGATCCACCTGCTCTTACTTCTGTTTAAACTACTTGATCCCAGCCATCAGTGCCAGATTATTCTTAAGTCTTTGGTTTTGAGAGTTTTCTAGCCTTTCTATGGTGTTCTGATTGCCTGATCCTGATCCATTTCTGTATTTGGACCTTTGAGCCTGCCTGCCCCTGTCTGATCTGTTTGCCTGGCCTGTCCTCTGACTCCTGTTGGATTCTTCTTTGGACTAAACCTGAATCTGCTTCTTGACTTCGCCCTGTGGATTATCCTGCCTCCCTTCATCTGCTTGGATCTGATCTCCTGTCAGTCTTGCAGCCTTCTAGGCTTTAGCATCTGGAACTCTCTGGCAGCGTCCGCTGAGTATTATCAGCCGACCGGCTGGAATCATCCTGGTTCTCTGGGCACAGACACAACTGTAAAACCAGGTTAGTGACTCTCGTGTTCATAATCATCCTCCGTCTGATTATCGTGGTCACTTACCTGGGTCTCTCTCCTATAGACATTCCTCTTATACACACCATAACCCCTGGTGGCCTGGATCCACAGCCAACTTGTTTAAATAAATGCTTTAAGTTATTCCACTGTCTGCCTTGCCTGAATTCTTGGTCCTCTGTTTTGAAATCTTAAAAACCCAGTTCTTTTTTTTCAACAAATGGCTGATCTGATCTGATCTTGTTATGTTCTAGTTGACCCAGCCTGTCACGTGTTTTCTTTATTTCTTAAACTAAAAAAGAGAACACTTTAAAATGATTTAGTTACATGTCCATTTTCTCCACGTCCCAGTGTTTGCTTAAGGCTTTTATTTCCAAGTTTCTTGTACAAACTTAAAAGTTCACCACTCACCAAACATTTGAAGGTTTTGTTTACATTTGGAGCTTTTCAAAGCATTAGATATGTCAGCTCCATTCAACAGCACTGTGATTTATTTTAGGGTGACTGAGCCAAGCTGGGCTGGGATCAGATTTTCCACATGCCATCCTTTATCATCCTATCCTTACATGAGAAATTCACTTTCAGCTTGTCCTCTTTTTTCCACTCTCTCTCCTAAAGTCCAGAGCGGTTTATTCCAAACCACTTTGAGATTACATGTTGACTGGCCATCGCCATGGTTACCAGCATCCCTGCAGTTGTATTGACGACAAAAACCCCCACTGCATCCGGAACATAATGCACGACCGCTTTGGCCACAAGTCACTTTCCCTGGGAGTTCTTTCCCCTCGTGACACGGCCAAATTACTGTGAGATACGACTGCTTTCATCTCTTCACTTTCATCCTCCCCTGAAGTTGCAACCCCAAACCCAACACCCCCAGACCCACCTCTCACCCTCTGCCAACTAGTGCACCATCCTCCACTAACTAACTGCAGCATCTGGCTTTCATCTTCAGTGTCTGGAGTCACAGACTGTGACACCATTACCGGGGTTCAAGGTGCTGCTCGCCGTACGGATAGAAATTAATTGGATTAACTTTTTGTCTTTTAAATAAACTTCTAAAAAAAGCAGGCAAATGTACTCCCTGTTTACAGATTAGCAACATAATGCATGTTTCTGCAATTTATATCTTTAGGGGAAATTGGTAATTGATTTACCACCAAAAAAAAGATCATCTTTAAGAAATAAAAGTTGTAAAGTTGCACATCTAAATGAACAGCTGATCCATGTGGTAGAATAAGAAGGTAAAGGCTGTCCCCTAATGGCTTATCTTGTCTAGTAGCAAGCACAACAAAAAGTGGCAAATTATTACCTTAGAAAAATAATAACTCAACACAGTTGTTTTATCTCAGAAAACCTATAGCCTCAGAAATAAAAATGTGAAAAAAATAAAATAAAATAAACCACATTTGGATTTAAAACCACATCTTAAGAAAAGCAGAATTACCAAAAGCATGACCATGATGAGCAAAATAAACATAAATCAAACGAACAACAAAGAGTTCCATAGTTGCTCTGCAGGAGCTGCGGAAATCCACTGCTCAGGTGGGAAAAATGTGTTGATAAGGACATAGTTCAAACACTCCACTAGTATGCACTTTATTTTTATTATTTTTTATCTTATCAATACAAGACTCCAATTAGAAATCTTTTTTAAGGTGTTATGTAGTTCAGTTATATTCACTTGAGTAACCTTCAGAAAAAAAAAAAAAACTTTTTGGAGTGATGATACTTCACAGCATTTTTATTTTTAAATAATAAACATCGCATTGCTAGTCTTACTGATGTTCAGTAAAATCAGGTGAAAATACAGTCATTAGTTAATATTGTATGCAGTGAATTTTGTTACATTTTGAAATATCAAGCAATGAAACTTAAAAAAGATTTAGTCAAAAACAGATTTTGAGAGTAACTTTACTTTTTTATTTCTTAATTTATTTTCACATTTCCTTTTTATGGATTTTTCTTACTTTTCTTTTCTCAGATCTTATTCAAAATTTGTTTTTCTTTCGGTTGTGCTGTTCTTTTTTCATCTCGTTACAGGTGATGAAGCAGACTGAAAATGTCTTGTCATTGTCTCCTTTCTGTCTCCTCTTTCTTTCATCTTTTCTCTTTTTTTCTTTTTTCCCCTTTCTTCTTCTGTTTTTCTGCTCTATTTACATTGCAGTGTCCATATAAACTGTAAAACTCCCTGCATAATTATAATAAAGCAATCTATATGCATGAAACAAGAGGAGCAATATGGCAATTGCTATACTGTTACACTTGTGAAAGTAAAATCTGTTGGGCTCTTTTTGGCATCAAGACAATTATTCTTATTGCCACATTGCCAGACAGGACACTGTAAAAAAAATAAAAATAAATAAATTGTTTTTCAAAGTAAGTAAAATAAATTGCATTCTTTTAAAATTGCATTTTATAGATCACATTCTCTTCACTTCTGAGGAGTGAAGACGCATTTCTATTGGTAGGCATAGATGTTATTGCTTATTTTTTGTTGTTGTTGTTGTATATGTGTGTAAAGCATTTGTTTTCGGGCTTGAGTGAAGGGAACATTATCTGTAATAAAAAATAGGCAACTCATACAAAAATCTCAAAAGGAAAAAAAAATTGTAAAGTATTGAAGAAATATAAAAAAAAATCAGAAAAAAATACTTTTTGAAAAAAAGGAATGTGAGAAACAGCAAAGTTATTCTTAAAACTGTTTTGATAAAAACTTTTTTCAAAGTTTAATTTCTGGATTGCATTCTTTTAAAATTTCAACTTGCAAAATGTATTTTTTTTCTAATTTCCATAAACAAATTATGTTCTTTGCTTGCAATTATAATTAAACAAATTTCAGTCCATAATATTGTTGCATAACACATATGCATTACCTACTGTAAAGTTTGTTTATATGTTTATGTTAAAGTAATTAATCTGGAAAAAAATTTTTTTGTTGTTGCTTTTTTAAACTTTATTTTATACCCTTACAATTAACTGATAACCCTTTGTCTGATTACTTCATTTTTAACATTAAACCAGATGTAATGAGCCAAAGAATGTACTCAGTAATTCTGCAGTCAAAATTAACCAAGTATTTTTTTCACTCCTGTTTAGTGCAGCTTTGCATAACATTTTTGGTATTCTACTCACTTCTTCTTGTAAGCCATTTAGGCTAGACACCAAACATGAGAAGAATGATGCTCTGGTCAGATGAGACTGAGATTAGATTTGTTAGGTATACCTGTTAACGTACACCTAAGGTTTTATGTGCTTTATCAACCATATTTCACTGTTTTAAACTGTGGCAGCAACATAATTTGAGAGGGTTGTGAAACCAGGTCTTAGCTGAAGGATGTTGCTAAAAATGTTACAATAGATTGGAACTGCAGGCCAATGACTCTAGACATTCATCTACAGCTAAAAGGGATTGGTTCGAAAGTATAAATGTATTAAAATGTCTCAGTCTCAGTCCAGGTCTAATCCAGGTCCAGACTCTGTGGCCTGAACTGAAATCAGAGGCTCAAAGTGTCATGATGGGATTCAGGTTTCTAACCCACATGCAGAACACAACGGAAGCAGATGAAAAGTTTGACTGTTTATTGAGATAAACACAAAGTTATATGAATAATGCAGAGAAACAGATCCGGGACTGGTCACACAGGGTTCTCTGTAGAGACGGACAGTTAGGTTAGCCAGGATGCTGAAGATCTTAGCCAGAGGAATAGTGCAGGTTTGTACCTGTGACATGTTTCAGGTTTAGCAGCTGAGGAGGGGAACCGGGTTGGGTCCAGAGGCTTGAAGTTGGCAGAGGGCTAAGCAACGGCAGGGCTCGACTTCAGACTTATCAGTGTTCAGATCCAGAGTCTTCTTCCGATCCTCTTCTTAAGGGCGGGCAGGCAGGTTCGGACAGTTAGTTTCTTCAGGTGAGCTCCAGAGAGCCTGCAGGCAGATTTTAGCACATGAAACTCTTCCAGAGTTCCAGGGTTCAGTCAGGTTCTTTCCTAGGAGGCAGAGAAGACAAAAACTGATCAGGTTCAAGTTCAAGGTTCAGGGGAGTCAGAGAATCTGACAGGCTAGTTGGCTCAGGCTTTGCTAACCATAACTGGCTTAACACTCTGGCGCTGGAGTGTAGTCCTGCCGCTGCTTATATGCGGGTCTCCTGATGACTGATGGATCGCAGGTGTGGTCTTCAGCTCAGCTCCAGGAGACCTAGAGGCGCCCTCTTCTGGAGGAAGGTGGACAGACCTCCAGATCCCAACACAAAGATCCTGTCCATCTAATCTGACTGCAGCTAAACTGCTTTGCAAAGAAAAGTAAGACAGGATTTTTTTTTAAAAGCACTTTTCACAGATAAAATCCTAAATATTGCAAAGAAATAAAATAAAAAATAAATAGAAGCTGATTAAGAAAGAAATGAAACAGGCAATAAAACAATAAGCAGAATATCTGATATTAAGGTTCAGGTTAGAGGAGTGAAGAGCGCAGCCTGAAATATAAGGCACCATGTTTCTGTGATGTATTGGATACAAGAGGTTGTACATTAAAAGCTTTAAAAGTCAGACTAAATAAAAAAAAAAATTCTTTCACAGGTAGCCAATGTAGAATGGATAGAAAGTAAGAAAGGAAATACCAAAAAAAGCATCCCTCTATACTCGAGGTAGTTCTACAAAAATTGTGAGTGTGAGGGACGTATATAAATTCCCACAACACTTTGAAAGCGTCCTTTTTTCTTAAGACTGGGTGAAAATTTGCCAGAACTTCACAATTATTTACAGCTATGTTTTGGTACATCACAAAAAATCTCTTTGAAGCATTTTAAAGCTGGTGGTTGTTAGGCGGCCAAATGTGGAAAAAGTTCAAATAAAGTTTTTCTTTAGGGGAAACATTGGGTCTAATGATGATCATCTAGAAAAAATTAACGCTTTAGGAGAAAACAACTATAAAAAAGCATGAAAAGGTTCAGTTGACCAACAAAATCTTTCTCATTTCAAGTAACTCACCACTCTAATGGTAAATACCAGAAATGAGAGATAGCAGTATGTCATAGTGAGCAAAAGTTTCAATTTTAGGAAGAGACCAAGCTCCACCATGGTATCCAATAATCTCACTTCGATATCACTGAAATTGTCTCCAATCTACAAACCATCTCCAAAGCCTATTTTGCAGACAGTATTTGGGTATTTTCAGAGATGGGAAGTAACGAAGTACAAATACTTCGTTACTGTACTCAAGTAGATTTTTGTGATATTTTTACTTTACTTTACTACTTATTTTTATGGCGACTTTTTACTTCTACTCCTTACATTTTTACACAAATATCTGTACTTTC
>NW_024038899.1:310000-432500 GCF_016077235.1 Cyprinodon tularosa | reverse complement strand
TGTTAAAAACAGACTGCTTTCTTCATCAAATTTTGTGTTTTATTTTTGTTAAGCAGGTAAGAAAAATGAAATAAAAATAAATCATTTTAAAAAGTCAACGTTTTGTTGCCCTATTGCAAAAGGTTTAGATGTAACTAGTTTATGACAAACTAAATCCTAAACACATCGCAGTTGGAACGAGAATATGAAAGAAGGAGAGAACTTTTGCAAAACACATAAAAGCGTATTGACTCTGAACATGTTTCCCTAAGTTTTTAATTTAAATCTCTCATTATGACGGATGTAATAACAAAAGTCCATCCATGATTCCACGTCAAATCCTGAGAAAAGGACAGGCCTTACCTGTCGCTTTTACACGTCAACAGATCTGCTGCCACAACAACATAACACTTCAACAACCGCCTGTTTTCTTTTTCCCCATTAGGCTTAAGTTTCAATCCCCTCTTGGAGTATTTCTACAACAATGCTTTCGGAAAGCGTGTTTCTTGAACAACACGCTGACAATTAGAACCGCATCATAGGGGTTTATCCATCCTCTTTGTTTTAAAGGACAGTTATTTTGGATTAACGTCCCTCCTCAGGTCGACCCTGTTTTCAGACCTTTTAGTTGATTTTCAAGTGTCTAACAGAAGCCCACACACTATGGATTTTAATTAATGTTCCTGCAAGACAACACACTTAGACACAGCAGGAGTTCTACCCAACTGCTCTGCTGGTTCTTACAAACAAAAGATGAAGCTCTGATGACTCAGAATACAACGTGGTCAGCTTAGACTGAAATGGTATAAAAGGCAGTGATAGATCCAGAGTCCGAAAAAGACCTGAGAAGATAGGATTCAGAAGAAAATCCATCTACTCCAAGCAAACCTCCAGAAGACCCCCACCATGAGGCAGTCCCTCCTGTCCGTCACCTTTGCCGCTGCACTCTTCCTCAACTGTAATGCCCTGTCAATGGTGCTACCCATGGGCAAGGCTGAAGACGGATCCTTGGAGCAAGAGGTTTTCAACTCTCTCCTAAACGACGAGGGAACGGAGAACAACCTGGTTGATGCAGATCTAGCCGCTGCACCCAGAGCACGGACACCGAAGGTGATCGTCATCGCTGCTGATCCATCCATCTGGAGGGACCTGCGAGTGCTGCAGAACGGGCTGTCCGTCTACAAGCGAAGAACCGATGACACCAACCAGGTCGCTGAGAATGGAGACGCCGGACAGCAGCTGGGCATCCCTATTCTTAGGAGGGACAACATGAGGTGCATGGTGGGACGGGTGTACCGGCCCTGCTGGGAAGTCTAGGACTGCTGTTCTATTCTTCAAGGCGACCAAACCGAAGAAAAGAAAAGATACAGTTTCCTGTCTCATACTGATGTGTGACATAATCAAGAAATGCGTGTATGAGTATTGAAATTCTTGTAGATATGAAAATAAATGTTACCTCCTGCTTTATTTCTGGGCTTTTTTCTTTGAAAATATGACAGAAAATATTTTCCAAGTACACTTGTCCTGCCTTAACTTCCTTTGTGTACATGGAGCTTTTCTATTATCTGTAAGTATAAGGTTTATTCTACCTCCTAACAGACAATACCATCACCGTCTTCTTCATGCATTTCCAGTGTAAGATTTGACAGTGCAAAATATTCTTTCCATCGATCCAGAAAGTTTAAGCAATGGAACAAACAGGAATTGAAGACACTTGGGAAAGAGGCATTAAATCTGAATTTTGGGGAAAAGATTAGAGATTTGCAAGCAAACTATTAAGTGTGGGAGTCACATGTTGTGGAAGACCAGTCCAACAACTAAGAGTGAAATCAAAGAAATCTTTATTTTAGAATAAATATTTTTTTGCTGTGAAATAATTACAAATTTAAGGCCTATCCCAGTTATTCAGTCAAATAACTGTTGGACTATCCTGTGTTGTTCTGTAAACACATGCCCAACTGGCTTTGTGTAGTACAACAAATGGAAGTTTGAATCAAGCTCAAATCATGATCAGTTAACCCTATAATGCCAAATGTATCATATTTGATACATACGGTTTCTGAAATGTTTTGCATCTGACACCTTTTGCATAATTTAATGGTCTTTGCTCAAAATCCTATTGTACACAATCAGATATACCTGATCTGAACAGCCAGTAGAAGACTACACAAAAAATAACTAACTTATCGCATAGTAATAAATTATTAACATCAAAAATGTATTTCTGTTTTTTTTTTTTTTTTTACATATGTTGTTAAAGGGCAAATAAGGAATTCAAACCAAAAAAAAGTTATTTTCTGTTTTGTTTTATTCTTGGATCGGGCTTTTAAGCGTTAACTCTAGAAATATATGGAATAAATTCACTAGCCTGGCTATAAATTCATCACAACTTCCCTTCAAAATATAAGAATTAAGTTACGCAAGTCAGTCAGCTCAAACTTCCAATGCATATCTGTTAACTTTTGGCTAAACCACCAAAACTCAACTAAACTCAGCTGCTATGTACAGAAAAAAAATAAAGAAATAAAATTGGTTTAAAGACTTAATCAATAAAATAATGCAATGATTTAAGAGTTTAGCATGGATTTTGATGTTTGAAAACTAAAATTTATCTTGATGAAGAGTTTGGAATTAGTTCAAATCAGTTTTTGACTAATTTAGAGAAATTGGATTGTGTTCAAACCAATTCATAATGCAAATACAAGCGATAAATAAATTATCGTTTGGTAAAATAATTAAATTATATTATATATTTTATTAAATAATTTGCTTAAAGCTACAGTGTGTAATTTTCAGCGACATCTAACGTCCAGACTGCAGACTGCAGCAACATGAACGTCTCCCCCCCACCGCTTCTCCCCCCCAAAGGTACGGCGAGCGTTATGGGACAAAATGTCTTCCACGACGTCCGCATCACCTACCTTCTCAAGTGATGAGGTTTGTTTACATAGATAATTTTTCAGATAGTATTTCATTAGTCTGTGTAGGGTATAGATTTCATGTAGACTTAAGATAATAAATATACCCGTTATTTACTGTCTCAGTTCATCTCTCTCAACTTGCCGTAGTTACTTTCGAGCGTAATGGGCGATCTCGCAATCGCTAGTTTGTTGGCTCTGCGCTGCCGTAGCGCAAAGATGTCTGCCTCCATGGCTGCGAGACCCGCTCCTATGTAATTATAAATAACGAATTCTAAGGCAACGCAAATATTAAGGTTAAGAGGCTGAGCTCGTAGATGATGATAAATAACATAGTTATGTATAATATATTACATTTCTGACTGTATATCCCTGTAATTATTACACACTGTAGCTTTAATCAGCAATCAATGATCTTAAGTTGATCCGTAATCTTCTGTGATTGAGCTAGTAGCTATAATCAAATCTGATGAGCATATGAGGGAAACATATAAATACTAATGTCATATCAGTGTTTAAGCCCTTAGCCTTAATAAACCACAGCTCAAAACATGTCTTAGCAGGGAATCATTACACAATAGTAAAAACTTCAAATGAAAATAATCAAAACCTCAAATTATTTGGCTGGAAAATTTTTCCCCACCTGGACACTGCAAAAAATTTAAATCTTGATAAGTAATTTTTTCTTAAAATAAGTGCATTTGTTCTTGAATTGAGGAGATAAAAGAAACATCTTGCCAATGGAACAAGACAATTTAGATTTAAAATAAGAAAACACAATTGCATTCTCTTATTTCAAGTGAATACTATCTAATTATCTTATTTTAAGAGTAAAAATACTGATTCCATTGGCAAACTACCTCATTTACCTACTCAAATCAAGGGTAAATACTTAATACTTAATTTAAGAAATTTTTACTTATTTCTAGATCGTTTTTCCAGTGTAACCTCTGGTGACTACTCTTGTATCCAGTATTCAGCAGCTTAGCAATGTCAGGCCTGCAGCGGAGAAGCTAGTGTTCTCCTTTCACATGCTTCACACCCCTGATCTCTGGAATCTCAAAGTTTCCTGTAAACTCATAGAAAAATGCTGGGAAACAATCTGTTTTTGCAACAATCTGGTTCAGAAATTTACCATTTAGCCTTTGATCAGTCTGCAAATTCTGCTCCTGAGCTTGTGGCCTTTCATCATGGTGTCTCCCCAATGTGAACCTCAGGCAAGATTCATTGTAAAGAATAAAAGTCTGTGAGGTAAGGATTTTTGTCCCCAAGCAAAGTGGGGGGAAATGTCACATATCCCCATATCCCAGAACTACATCCTCCTACACCAGTGATCAAGGTGTCAGCTTGGACATTGGTGATGTCTGAAGTTATTACCATGGTATATCAGTATTTTTTATTTTACTTATGTGTTAGTATTTCTCACTGCCTGCCTTTATTGTTCATAGAAGAAAAAAAGTATAAAAAACAATCCACTGGACTTTCTTTCCAAGTAAGAAGATGTTTTGCTTCCCATCCAGGAAGCTTTTTCAATCCAAAACATCTGAAATAGCATTGAGTTTGAGGCTTTATGGAGTGGACCAAAACAAAGCCTTGTTTTGGCTTAGAAAACATGCAAATTAAACCGAATCTATGAGTCCACCCCTTTGGAATGGGGGTTGTTTGGGGTATTTCTAAGCCTGCAATGCCCCATTCCTGTCTATGTCTCTGAAAGAGTTGTTGTTAGAGGGAATTGTTGGCTTGGCTGAAACATCTTCAAACTCGGTAATGAAGTCCTGTGGATTGTTTTTTTGTTTTTGTTTTACTTTTTTGAAATGACTATGACCTGGATGACTGAGAATCTTCACTTTCATAAAAGATTTTAACTTTCAGATGATTAAGCCATTTCTCTAAACTTTTTGCAAGTAACCTGTCTAAGACGGATATCTAAGTATTTTTAATAGCTCGGGATAGCCCAATAATAGTATGGATATCTGGTCTTAACTGACAATATTTCTTTTAAATCTCTGAATACCATCAGAAACTCAAAGAAAAACTAATCAGGGAGAACATAGCTTGCTGGACAAAAGCCTCCACACCAGACTGGAAGGTCTGATCTTCAAGAGATATGTAATATATATTTTTAAGGCTATGTTTAATAAAGGCTTATCTGAACTGGCCCCTACAGAGCAATTATGTTAATTAACAAGAATTTTCCCACTCTCTCAATAAAGGCTGATTTATACTCAGAAACCAGGTCGTCTGCGTGTCTGTCGCTGTGAAAGCAACTGTGCCTCCACCCCTGCTGCAGACACTCTGGAGCACCTCTCCAAATTGTAGGGGACCCCAGACAGGAGGCCTCTGATTGGCCAAATCTACATCCACTCTACTCTATGCATATTTCCTGTTTGGTTCACTACCACCATTGTGGAAAATGACACGTGAAGATGGACCAGCTAGAAGAGCGAGGTGTTGGAGAATGCTGGGACCCTTTTTCCACCTGGATCCTCGCTCTTTTTCACCCTAATATCCCTCTGTTGTCGCACAAACTTGTCCCCACCTCCTCACCGCCTCGGCCATATCTAAACGCACAGCTAGTTCCTGATTGTCCCTCTTGCGTTGTGGCGTGGAATAACATAGCACAGACTCGGCTTAAAAATTGGGCATGAATCAAAAATGTCTGTGTCATACCTGCAACAAGCTATTGTGACACACGGAGCAACTCCATTTTTCTGTTCTGCTCCAGTCTTCTTGGTTCCTCTTGCAAAAGTTCTTTTTGCTGTTGCTTTTCACCAACGTGCTGAGGTGGTCAGCAACTTACATGACACAGACAGGAGCGGAGGATGTAGAATCTGGTTGTTAGACAACATGAGATAAATTTTATGCTATGCTGATGATACTAGACTTCATCTGTGCAGGAATCCTGATCAATCTAGCCAGTTAGATAGACTATAGGCATGTACTGAAGACAAGAAAATCTGGATTATATAACATTTTTCTGAGTTGAATTAAAGTTATAATCTTTGGGCCAGAGTCTTTTAAAAAGAACTGTTTAGTTAGTACATTCATCTGGATGGGCATTATAAAACCCTCTGTTAATAAGGTTAAATTTTTTTTTTTGCTATTTTTAATCAGGACTTGTCATCTGAACAGCTCGATTACTCCTGTCCACAGCTTCATGTTTTAGAAGAAGCTGTTGGCCCTGTTTTCCAGTCTTTATTACTGTTTCTGCCCTAGACATAGTTACTGGCAAAGCTCACTGCAACTATCTGTCTGTTCTCTCTTTCATCCATTGATGAATGACCAGCAGCACAAATGATGCTGAATGAGTAAAAAAAAAATTTTTTTTTTAAGTTTTTAAGCATCTGTGTTTTTGAGAATTACATCTTGAAGTGTGAAAGTAGGCAACTCCAGAGTTGCTCTGCAGTTTGATAGGTTTGACTAACAGAGACTGATCATCAGAATGTTTCAAACCAAGCCACATTCAAATTCGCTTCAGGATATAGCAATCTGTGATATTCCTTGCTTGGCTAGTTCCCTGGATTTCTCGCTGGAGATTTTCTGGCTTTGATGCAACTGAACATCTGTGCTGGAAACAGAAGCGTTGATTACCTTTAAGTTGCTGCTTCCTTGAGTTCAAAATTACATACAGATTTTCACAAAGGTTTTTTACGTCAGACACTGTACTGGTAAAGAACCACCTCTGTACCTTTCCTGAACGTTCGCTACTTTTGGGAAGTGTTGAGGAATAATTGGGGTATTTGTCTTCCAAAAGGAATAATGTCCATTGTAATAATCCTTCCCCAGTATCCTTCAGGTATTTTTAAAGGTTTCACAATGTCATCTACATCTGCCCTGAACAGCGCAAGGAATTTCCTTTTAGAACTCCATATGATGTCCTCAAGTCATTTTTCAATGTATCAACACATAATAAAGAGTATCCTGTAAATGTTTTACATTTCTTGTAACAGTCAGGAGTACCTGTAGAGAATCCATAAATGCATAGAGAGGACATGCAACCTCATGCAGAAAAGCAACAGGCTTGTCATGATAGGTTTAAGGAATCTGACCCACATGCAGAGAAAACACTCAGAGAACACGGAGAAAAGTTCAACAGGTTTATTTCTGGTAATGAAAACCGGGGTTGGATCTGAAACTCAGTGAAGTGGTGTACCGGAACTGGAAAGTCTGAAGGGAAGATCATAGAGATCAGTTCAGGGACCGTGAGAATTGAGAGTGCGGCTTGACTAATGAAGAAGAGGGATTCATGTTTGACGGGGTTCTCGTCAATCCTTGAATCCAGTCTGCGTGGCATTATCCAGAGAAGATGGAACTTGTTTGAGAGCGGACAGGTAGACATACGTTGGACCCAGAGGAGTAATGGAGCGGACTGTCACTTGGATTTCCAATGGGAGCTTGAACGGATCATGTGGAGGTTTTTCCCCTGCTCAGTGTAGACTCAGTTATTCCTTCCAGGGGGAGAAGGTCCAGGTATCCAGTAACACAGGAAAGCTTCCTGCAGAAGAGCAAAGACAAAAAACTCATTAGACTCAGAGAAACATCAGCTTGGCAAGAGTACCCAAAACTGACAAACACTCTGGCGTCGAGGTAGTGACAGCCCACTGCTCAAGTACTCCTCCAGTAATGAACCAACAAGCCGCTGGTGTGTAGAGAGGACCAACGAGGACAGGGCACCACCTGGTGGTGGAGAGAGAAGGAACACACAAAAACCCCACACAAACTGGATTCCTAACAAGGCTAGAATTTTAACATAAATCTTTTCCCTAATTTGTGTAGAACTAGGGTTTATATTTATCAACCAGGTATGGAAAGATAAAACAAAAAACGGCAACTGCTGAAAATTTAGAGAAAGTCAACAGAGGAGTGTATTTCTGGGAGAGTCTGTGCCTTTTCATTATTTACAATAAGCTTCTGCTTGAATAAAATAAAATAAAAACATTGGCAGATATCCAGCATGTGAGACACATAATGCTTACTCTGCCAAAATGACCGATGGGCCATCATTTCCAAAACTGTGGTTCTTTAACACTGTATGACGGCATGAGGAAAGATTGTAAGTAAAATACATAAAATAAAAAGATTGAGGTTTTTAGATAGAGGGAACAGTTCAGTACTGTAAGGATGTTTTTTATTGCTACTGGTCGAGACAACCCTCTGATTCGTTTGGGGGACTTTTTTTAAGACTGAAATATTTTCACATGAGTTTGATGGATTCTCATAGACCTCTGTTCTTGATCCCATACGGATGAACTTTAAAAACTATCAAGGCCCTTTTGTGTTTTTTTCTGCCCGCACTACTTAAAGGTCAAGTATTAAAATAAGACTCTGTTTTGACGGTCTTACAGCACCCTCAAACTCATAAGCTTTAAAATTAGTGTATTCACCTTCTTATCTGATGTTTCAAACCTTAACATGGCTCTGAGAATGTTTTATGTTAACTTAAAAGTTTATTTCTAGCAGTGTGAAGGACTCATGACAAGATGAACTTGCTACACAAACACTATAACACTTTCTGTCCTCAGGTTGAAATGCCAAATATTCTGCCCTTTAAAAAGTTGAATTACTTTCAGAGCCTTTCAGCTTTTTCATACCTCACAACACAATCAGAATGGTTTATGTGAAGGTTTTCTTTTTCACATAACATCTGGGGAATATTAAACAAACGACTTTAAACTTATTGAAAAAGAAATGTGTTTGTGGTTTTCTATTATACATGATTAAATGCATTTATCCCAACATGATTTTTACCTTAATTCCCTGAAACTGTATTTAAAGTTTTTTTAGATTTGCTTTTGGTTCTAAACACAAATGCCAAGATCTTGGTGCTGATGTCTGGTCTGAGCTCTGAGCCTGCCTGTACCTGTTCTGATCTGTTTGCCTGACCTGTCTTAGGACTCCTGCCAGATCTCTGCCTGTCTGTAAACCAAACCTGGAACTGTTTCCTTACTCTGTTCTAGATTTCCCCTCGCCAACTCTTCGGACCTCTGATCTCCTTGCTCTGACTACCGAGCACTTCACCAACAACGACCTCTGGATTATCCTGCCTACCTTCGTCTGCTCGGTTCTAAGCTCCTGGCAGTCCTCCGACCTCCAATACATCAGCGTCTGGGACTCTCTGGATGGAGCTTGCTGCATCTTGTTGGCAGCCGGTTGGCTGGAACCATCTTCACCCTCTAGGTTCGGACTGATCTATAAGACAGGTTAGTGACTCAAGATTTCATTATCATCCACTTTGAGAAAGACGTGGTCACTAACCTGTTATCTCCTCCTGCAGAGGTTCCTGCCTTAGACACCAATGCTGTTTACTGCAGTTCTGTTTCCAATAAACGTTTTGAGAAATCTGTCTGTCCGCCTCAAATACTGGGCCTTATTGTTCCTACAAATTGATAGATTTGGCACTAGGCATTTTTTGTTAAATGAAAGCATTAGAGACGCCCTAAAAGTTGCTAAATACAGTAACAAAAGCACTACGTTGGCACAACATATTCTCATTATCAGTTCGTATGAAATCGTACGAAAAGTTATGCACACTATTTCGTACGTTTTGGACGTTTTTCCTCAAAAAACCACATCAGTGTGCATGCACTGGCAGACAGAAAAAAAGCAGATCCGCGGACAGACGTAAAAATGGGAAAAACAGTGCAATCATCACTCATTCATGTCTCTAACTATGTTGCTTGCTGTTTTATATCTTAGCGTCAGGGTTAGGGCTAATTGTAATTTATATTCTATATTCGTGAATGGTGCGTCAGATACGCATGCGCATACAACGAAGAAAACGTCCAAAACGTACGAAATTACGGTGCATAACTTTTCGTACAATTTCATACAAACTCATAATGAGAATATACTGGTTGGCAACACTGAGGTAGTTAACTGTCTTATTTAGCTATTTTTCAGAAAATCCTGGCTCCTAACAAGTGCCATTTTCTAGTTGTGGTTAGTAATGTTAGCAAAGCATCTTTTAGCTAACCACTCTTCTAATAAAGAGTTAGATATAGAGTTTTTCCTCTCCACTGTCTCTACAAGCATGCTTAGTGTGAGGGATTGCATTTGAGTCAATGCAATCAACTGGTTTTCCTTAGACAACTTTGAATCAATTTGACTGTATGACCTGGTTGAACTGTAAAGTGCCTTGAGATGACTTGTTTTCTGAATTGGCGCTACATAAATAAACTGAATTGAATTGGATTAAAGTATTTTTAAATTTAATAAAGTCACTGAAAGGTGAAAAGAACATGCCTCTCTAAAATCCTGTTTATAGGTGGGTTAGATAAAGGTCTTTAACTTAACTACCGAGATCATTTAAATCTAGATTTTTCTCAATGTGAAAGTTTCTTCATCAAGCATGTATGCATGTGGCAAGAAAAAGCAGAGATAACATTTTTTTGTGACTCAGCAACATCTAGGACAAAGATGGACAGTATTTCTCTGAAGCAAATTCACAGAATCTAAAGTCCCAAGATAGATAATTCAAGTAGTTCCTGTTCTGAAAGTGACACAAATATTATTGTTGCAATTGACTTATGCAGACAGAAAAGAAATCAAAATTCTTTGATTTGCATCCAAAACATCACAATTTTCCATGTTTTATACTTTAATCCTGTTTATTATACAGTTCTAATAGTTTTTTTGCCATACACATCCGTGCAGGACTGTCTTAAAATCACAATCTGACAGCAAGGACCTGCAAAAAGTCTAAACCGAAACAGCTAAGTCAGAGAAAAGGAGGCGAAGAGATGAAGTCTAATCATAGGAGGGGGTGGGGGGGGGCTCTGTTCTGTGTGTGGTTTCTTCACGTTTGAGTTTGTTCAACAATTGCTCGATTTGCAGGGCTTACAATAAACGACATTACCCGCAGTTTTGGGGTGAGGGGGGGGGGAACACATGGAACTAATTTTTGACAGAGTGATTACTCTGTCTGGCATGTCAAGATAATATTGTCTGCAGAGTTTTTATACTCTAAAACAACTCTGATTTTTATTTAGTTCTTCTACTAAAACATTTTAGCCAGTATAGTTTGGAATAGATAAAAAAAAAATCCTTATTCCACTTCAGACAGGGTAATTAAATCTTGTTACTTATCAGATACGATGAGATAAACTGTTAGTAAAGCTAGAAATGTGTTTATGAGAGGAAAGCCTGATGCATGACGACAGAAATCCGTGAATGCCTGGATTTATTTTGTTAACTTGTGCAGAATGAGTTCACCCTTGAGACCAGTATTTTCTGAATTCTATTTCACCATGGAGACTGCAAATATCTCCTACTCCTTAATCTCACGGACATAAAAAAGTAAAAGGGCATTGCATTGTAATGGAGGGACTGGATTAATGAAACAAGTGCTGAAGGTATTTGACTCCATCTTCTCTGCAGACCTGAGCTGTTCCATGTATGTGTTTCATACCAAAAACACAGACCTTCGTTTTACTTTCAGTACCTCATGCATCGTTGATGTTCTCAGAATAATAATAAAGAGAAAATGAATTAGATTTTCTGGTAAATGCGCGATCCTTTTCAAGTGTGTCCTGTGATGATGTAGCTGGCTGTTGATTCAGGCAAGTCCCAGACCTCAACAATGGACCATTTGAGCTGGGCATGGTGGAAAACTGCAGTCAGGGTTAGTCTTATTGATCCTTGAAGAGGAGGTCCTCCATCCAGCATGACAGGACGAGAAGGGGTCAGAAATTTGCCGGAAACCTGTGGTGCGGGAAAGGTCCCCTGGGCCCAGCAGGAAGTGATGCATAGATCAAATCCTGGAGGTCTCTGCTCGGAAGGTATCAAATGTCAGGACCTTAACACCGGCATGATTTCTCATTAAAAATCAGAAAACTGACTTTTATGAATGAATGTAAGCCAAAATGTTCTGACGTTTTTTAAAGAAAATGCAGGCTTGAAAATGTTAATTCAGTACTGATCCAAATGTTCTCATAATTGCCATGAAAATGCATTTTCCCTGGTGTATTCAGCATCATCTGTCCAGCCATCTGTCCAGACCCTTAAAGTGAAGTAGCATCATTTTTAACTTGAGACCCATTGAAACCACTCAACTATTTATCCTCCCATGAGAACAGATTAATGGTGCTGTTAGGTTTTTACAGGACTTCTGCTGGCAAAACGATTGTCTCTGATATCCCATGTATACTGGTCACAGTTAAGGCTGATCTATCTTGTCAAAATAAAGAGATAAAACTTAAAATTTAAGGGTCTCAACACCGGAATGCTTGAGTGTTTTTCTTTTCAATAATTTCGATTTCAGTTTTTTTCCTTTTTAAGTAAAGAGATTATTTTTTGGAAAACATATATATTAAATGTTATCTTAGAGATTCTATGTCAAATTCATATTCAATTTAAGAAAAATGAGCTCGGAGTAGAGTCGTTGCTCCTCCACGTCGAATGGAGCCAGCTGAGGTGGCACGGGCATCTGTTTCGGATGCCTCCTGGTCGCCTCCCTCTGGAGGTGTTCCAGGCATTTCCCATTGGGAGGAGGCCTCGTGGAAGGCCCAGGACACACTGGAGGGACTATGTCTCTGAGCTGGCCTTGTGTCGACTCGGGGCACCCCAGAGCAGCTGCAGGAAGTGTGTGTGGATTGGGGAGTCTGGGCATCTTTGCTTAGACTGCTGTCCCCGGATAAGTGGAAGAGGATGGATGGATGGATGGATGGATGGATGGATGGATGGAAGGAAGGAAGGAAGGAAGGAAGGAAGGAAGGAAGGAAGGAAGGAAGGAAGGAAGGAAGGAAGGAAGGAAGGAAGGAAGGAAGGAAGGAAGGAAGGAAGGAAGGAAGGAAGGAAGGAAGGAAGGAAGGAAAATAATTTATATATCCCAAACTGATATTAATTATTGTTGTAAATTGTCTTTTTTCATTGAGTTGCTGTAGATGTTGATTGTTTTAAGGAAGAATGGTCTTCTGTAGCAGTCTGTCTTGAACCATCCTCTGAATGAAGATATTCTGTTGTTTCTGATTAAAAAACTGTTGTCCATAATGCTTTTCCTTTTATTAATGTCGTTGGGAAGCTGCTGTTCCAACGGATGCAGTTCAGTGGTGCCCGACTTTACACAAGTGAATAAAGTGAATTAAATTGGTCAATTATGAAGGGGGCAGAAGCAGGTTTGTTTGTGGCCGGTTTCTCGGAAACATCTTGCTAATCAGTTAGCAACTTAGTGCTAGCAGGTTCACAATGGGAAATTCCATTGGGACCAAGTAGCACTAAATTGGTGACTTAGAAACAACACTGTCAAGGAACGCTATGGACAGCGGAAATATGCAAGAGGAGGAGAGTTTAGTGTCGGAGGTCGTGGATGAGTCTCCTCCGTCATCCATTTTTTATTTAGAGGAGGAAAGCGGGGATGAAGTTGTTGTGGAAGAGGACGCCAGGGCGGCAAAAGCTTGGTTTGGTGTAGAAGGCTTCCAGCCGTACATGTTTGAGCCCTTGCCTCGCAACGCTGGCAGTTCTGTTAGCTCTACGCCTGCTGAAGACACAGACGTCCATCCCCGTGAACACTGGGACGGAACTCAATGGGAAAGGAAGTTATTCTTACTTCAACCGTTGCGTATATTAGCTGCAACATATGAATCAAGATGCTATGACCGAAAAAAATTTATTGACAGATGACCGCTGATATATGATTGGCCGAATTTAGGTGTACAGGCTGATGTATAACTAACTGGCCTGCATAAAATAATGGCGAAAAAAATGATTTTTTTTTTTATAGAAATTTTCTAACTTTTGGGTCAATATGGTCTGATAAAGTGTACATTTATATACATGTTTAAGCCAGATTAAAATTTAAATATGAATTTCCTACGACTTTAAGCATTATTGTTTGTGAATTCTTTTCCAGAAGTTTTAGGGTGGTTGTGTTTAAAAAATCTGGAGGTCCTGTCAGTATCAGTTGAACGTGTCTGGGAGCATGTTGCTAACTGGTGCGTAAAGCTTCACACAAAGACCTATTAGACTGTTTGATTGCCATGAATATTGTGCCACTTCCCTTTGATATTGTTCCAACTCACTACCCCAGTTTTTGCATAAAGGGTTTCTTTGCTCTGCGTCTGGGTTTGTTTGTTTTTCTCATTCCAGCATACAGATATTTTTACAAGAACAACATTAATAATGAGAATATAATATTATCTTAATAAATTTTTTGTGTAAAAGTTGTTGATTCCTTTTATCTGCTCCTTTCTTTGTTAATCAAACTTTATTATATGTACCGGACTTATTTTGTTAATCTCAGAACAGTAAACTGCCCTGCACCCTCTATTATCTTCAGCTTAATAATGAGAACCACTGTTCTGAACAGACAATACATTTGTAACTGGTAACTGTGTGTGTAGGGCTTGTTTTTTTTTTTTTTTTTTCATTATTATTCCAAGCTGATACCAAGTCTTTGTTGAAAGTGCTCCAGACTCGCCCAGCTTTGTTGTGCATTAGAATACAGATTGTATATACTTGTTAGCTGACTGAAGACTAAGGTAGTAAAGAGAAATGTAGATACTGGCTTAGGAAGATGTTCTCTTCCTGCTTTTTAATTTCATGCCAGCTATTTCACAGAAGACAGCAAGAAATAAGCTCTTTCTGCCATATTTTTATTTTAAAAAGAGACTGTTGGATTCAGAAAATGTAGATTTGCAAATAAATAGAAATTGAGTCTACACAGGAAAGAGATTCAAGCAGCTTCTGCAGGAGCGGAAGGAAAAGCCCAACCCAACTTCAAGCTTTCCTTCCCCGAATCCCCTCCTGCAGCCGTCTTTTATTAACAGAACATGACACTTGGTTACAAACAGAGTATTGTTCTGACAGAACAATTGATCAGTTCATGAAGACAGAATGCTCCATCAGAATGACAAGGCAGGATGGTCTCCTGACTGAATCATGAGACAGGAGTGGAGCATCCCCTTGCAAAAATGTTTCATAAACACACATTAATTTTATAATCATCATTGAATAAACCTGACAGAGACAGCCCTTGCTAATGCAGGGCTACTCTAAACGTACAAAAAGAAAGTTGGTGAGCTATCATTTCGTAAAATATTTAAATATTGACTACATGCTTATGGTTTTCCCTCAGTGCTATTGTTTGATGACTCTAGTTTCCTCATAATGAATAGTAAATGAAGCCAGACTAGTAGTGCAACTCAGTTCAGTTTATTTATATAGCACCAATTCACAGCATATGTCATCTCAAGGCACTTTATACAGAAAATATAGTCAGATTGGCTGAAACTTTCTGTCAAGGAAAACCAGTTGACTGCATTGAGTTGTTGACTTGCAGGACATGCTCCTCCAGGATGAGCTTCTAGCAATGATCAAGTGGGAATGCTTATGCATTCCCAATTATTGTTTTTCTGTTTATATTTATTATTATTCCGTAGGTTTTTCTTCGTTTAACTAGTTCAACAGTTTTCAGCCGATTTAAACAAATTTGGTATCAAAACGTTCAGCTTGTTCAGGAGAATTCTGCTATATCTTTTGGTAAAGATATTGTTCGTAGTTTTCGCGATATTCAGCTTTTTCTGCGATTTTTGGCCCCATTGAAATGCATGTAAAACTTCAAAAATTCCACTAAATCTTCAGCTACTTTGCCCTTTAACTACTTCAGCATACTTTCAGCTAGAAACACCATTCAACTTTTAAACTTTTTCCGTATCTTCCTGCTATTACTGTTTAACTCGGCTTACAGCTAACTTTTACAGTTTTCCTTCAGTGAAGCTTCAAACTTTTAAACAATTTTTACAAATTTTCAAATTTATAATGGAAGTCTATGGACGGAATGTTCAGCTGCTAGAGTGTGCCACTCTAGCGTTTTCAAACATTTCACTCATGCCGAACAGCTTCAACTCACTCGCTCACTTTTTACCCTATCTAGATAAATTTTACATCAAAACGTAGGGATTTTTGTCAGGATTCAGGAAATGTAACCCTCATCTGTGTGGCATTTACGGTTTTCCGACAGTTTGGCCCAGACCACGAAGAAGTCCACACTTCTCCAATAGAAAACCAATGAGAGCTCTCTGAAAATCCGAACTGAAAATAAAAAAAAACAGACTTTTTCGTATCGCTCCCATTCGGGAACCATTCGACGTAGCAACATGAGCCTTGTGGAAGTTGTTCCTCAGACCTTCCTAGCACTCACATTGAAGGAAGTGTGTCGATATCTTTTATCGTTTAGCTAGGAACAAGGTTTGTTCGGGGGTAACAAATCTGTCCGAACCCCAAAATCAAGATTTTGACAATTATACACTTTTTTACATCGTCACCACGCCTAGACGAAATATTGTAGAAATATGGAAGTTACACCAGTTGTAGCCCAAAGATTGCTGACGCTCACGGTGAAAGAACTTTTTGAATACCTTTTACGGTTTTGGCTCACTGCTCGTTTGTTCGGAGGGAACGTTTTGCTTTTGAGACTTCTGCTCTACCATTGAGCTGCATGTTATTTAATGAGACCAGCAGGATTTATAAACCTTTATATTTCTCCTTCCCATTAAGGCTGTGAATGAGCTACATCCATGAAAGTTACCCCAATTGGAGACAAAGGATAGCTGTCGCTTAGACTGAAAGAATTTTTTGGATACCATTTACGGTTTGTCTTCAGCACTCGTTTGTTCAGAGCTGCTATTCCCATTCAAAAAAGCCTGAGAGGAAAGGAACGAAAGTGAAGCGCGTTTCTCTCTGTCACTGACAGGCTCGTTAAGCGTTGTCAAGGTAACCGTGCTTCAAAGAGATTTTACCTCCACCACTTTAAACAGCACATTTTAATCTAATGGAGGGAGACAACACTGATTTAACATTAGGAAGTGGATACAATATGACTACTGGCCATGACCCTTCCCTTCACACGCTACCCTGATAGACTTTCAAAATAAGACTCCGGGGACCCTTCAAAATAAAAGCCCCTAAATTAAACTCATATTTTTTTCCCAGCATATGGCTCAACATTATGACCCAAACTCAACCACTTTTTTTAAAAATGAGACTCTAGGGGTTTTTCAAAACACAGCCCACAGCAAATTTCAAAATAAAAGCCTCTCATTGCCACTTCATCTACTGTCCTAATAAAAGGGGAAAGAGTGATTTAATGATTGGAAAGTCATCAAGTATCACTGCTGGGTCTGACCCTTTTCTCAACACACAACCCTGCTAGACTTTCAAAATAAGCCTCCAGTGACTCTTCAAAATAAAAGCCTCCGTATTGTACTCATGTATTAATTGATGCAAATGGCCCAGCATTATGACCCAAACTCTACCAGCTTGTTTCTATTAGACTCTAGGGACCTTTTCAAAACATACCCCAGAGCAAATTTCACAATAAAAGTCTCCCATTTACGCTCTAATACAGCATCTATTCACCCAATAATATGGAAAACCAGTGATTTCATATTTGGATATGGATTCTACATCACTGCTGGGCATGACCCTTCCCTTGACACACATCCATGATAGACTTTCAAAATAAGACTAAAGGGAACCTACAAAATAAAAGCCTCTTCCTTACGCACACTCATTCATTGTGCTGTATGGCTTGTAGCTATGACCCAAAGTCAACCAATTTCTTCAAATTACACTACCAAGGCCTGTGGACCACACACCTCAGTGCATATTTCTTAATCAGGTTCTAAGATTTATACTGTAATAAAGCATCTGCTAACCTTGTAACATGCAGCCTAAGCCTGCCAACAGTGCTTTCATTACCACAGCGGCTCGTAACATGCAGGTTCAATTTTTTTTATAAATTCAGCTCCTTAAGTGGTATTAGCTCTCTTTCTATAAGCTTCTCTCTCTGTCCTTCCTCTGCTTCTCATGGTCAGTCTTGCACATATTTCAGTCCTCTAAGGATGACACTGTTTTCTTTGTGCTGATCAACCGACACATTTTAAATAATTTTCCAATTGTTTTGCCAAGTCTTGACATTTCCACATATGATTTCAAAATGTTAATACTTATTCAATACCATCGTCCTCAACATTTTACTTCCCATCCTTAAGCCACTAATTTTTTTTTCAACCAGATAAGATTAAAGTTTTTCTTTGTAATTTCTTTTCTACTTCAGCTAATTTCATACTTTTCAGCCTATGTTGTGAACTTTGGCTTCATTCTGCTCTGTTTCTGGACAGGAATTAAGCTTTTCTGTTTGCTGCTAATTCATAACACGCCTGACATGCTTCTGGAAAGTAGGTAAACCCCCCTTCAAAATTTCTTTATACATTTTTCTAGATACTTGGGAGACATTATATTAAGACCCTTCTAGTGCCCACATTCAAGACATTCTACCCTACAAAATCTTAAGATGATTCAATTGTTTTCTGCAGTTTGAAGTTTCTGATGACTTCCTATCACATTTTCATATGTTCTTCAGGTAATTTCAGCTTTTTCCATTCAGCAAAAGCATTCCCACTTGCTGTTTCTCCGAAACAGCTTTTTCTAGTTCTCGTTTAAATTTTTTATCATAATTCACAAGTCTTCTTATTGATTTATATTTTCCATAGAACCTGAAAAGGAAGCGTCTTCAAGTCAACGTGGGCTCTGGTTGAGCCGGAAACAAAGATTTTTACACATGACCCGTCAGCAGCGCTATCTAGAGTGACTAAGAGCCGAGGCAAATAGACTTTCTTGTGCCAGAGAGTCTTATCTTAGTCTTAGTCTGGAACCATTCTCACCTTCTTATGATTATTAGAACATTTATTTATTTAAGGATCCCCATTAGTCTCTATGAGACTAGAGACTATTCTTCCTGGGGTCAGTTTTCAACAAGAATCATCACAATCTGTACATACGTGCTTCCTGTGGTGAGGTCACCTTAAAAGGTAGGTGCTCACCCTCCTGTGCCTGAACCCAAGTACTTCATACATCCTAAATCGCTCTTTCAATATTCCACACATCCTTGCAGTGTCATGCCACATGTTAGCATGTGCAAGTGATCTGAAGACCTTTCCAGCCCTCATAAAACCTACTTACCCAGATGGTGAGAGGCAAAGAGCACGACCAACTTAAGATGTCTGGTTAGAGCGATGTCTCTTGGCATCTTGGTTGCTTTGGTCTCGCATGACTCTTGTTGCCGTCTGTACTGATTTACCACAGCGATTTAGTGTTTTTGCTGTGTAAACTACAATCTGAACTTCCCAGAAATGAGACAGAAAACAGCAGGAGAGCAGAAATACCTCACACCACTGTCCAAACATGCATGCCCTTTCTTTTTCAAGCTTTAAGATTTTGATTAGCAGCAGGAATTTCCTCCTGCTTTGTCATCATTTCTCTCTTACCATGTGGCTAACTTCCCATAAGAGTGGGAATGCAATGGAAGTCAAGTGGTCATCCTTAACAGGTGATGAAATAAAACAGTAAGCTGTTGAAGCCGGAGGGAAGGGGATTTATGCTGTTTACTGCAAAGTTGTCAGGTTGTCTGCACATCTGATATTTTACTGGGAAAGTGAATACACTGTTTTATTTATTGTGGTATTTAAAAGTAATTCATTTAGGGGGATCATACCTACAGATTTACTCTTGTGACAACTTTGAGGCGTGAAGGTGGCAATCAATGCACAATATTTCCTTCTGCTTTTCTCAGGAGACTCATGTAAACCTTTAATTTTCTTTATAATTTGCTTTCACTCAAAGAAATGAAACAGTTGAGGCACATTAAATACAAATCTGCTCTTATAGTGAGGCTCACAACAAATAATCATTTTAATAACTCCATATTTAACTTTTTCCATGGATATTCCATCATATCATTTGAGTTAAAACCAAACAATGAATGTTTTTTATTTTGTATTTAATATGATCCAAAGGGAATATTGTAGTTAAACAAGTAAGACTTTCAAAAACATTATTAAGGCCAGTATCTGCAAAAAGATTGCATATATGAAAACATGTGCAAACCTGTTTGCGTGCACGGAGCAAATCTTCATATAAGGCTACGTTCACACTGCAGCCTGAAGTGACCCAATTCCGATTTTTTTGCCCATATGTGACCTGTATCAGATCTTTTTATGACAGTCTGAACGACACAGATCGGATTTTTTCAAATGCGACCCAGGCCTCTTGGATATGTGGTCCTGAATCCGATACGTATCTGATCTTTTCAAATGCGACCTGTGTCTGTACGGCCAGGTCGCATTCATCCGACCTACACGTCATTGATACTTGACAAATGTTACTAAACGTTACTAATCTGCGTCCTACTAAGCGGAGGCGGGAAAAACTAACAACCATTGCGGAAGATAACACAGAGAGCAGTCAATGGAGAGAAAGTGAGGTTGCTGACTTAATTCATATTTGGAAAGATAGCTCGATTCAGATCAAACTCGGAGGGTCTTACCGGAACCTGGCTCTCTTTCTTTTTGATCTTCTTAAAAAGATTTCGTTCGTAATGTGCCTGCTCCTGTTGGAGAAGAACTTAAAGAACGCAATATACGCTGCGGTATTACGAGTCATGTTTACTTCCGCAAACACTGAGGACGCTTGCTACATGTGACGTCATCGCGTCCTCGAGTGCGCATGCGGGACACTTCGGTTGAACGCTTTCAGTTCACACAGTAGATCACATACAAGTCGCATATACTTGGAAGTGTGAACGGACACGCAAAAAAATCAGATTTCACAAAAAAATCGGAATTGAGCATTAAGGCCTGCAGTGTGAACGTAGCCTCTGATGCAAAGCTAATTTTGTGTTCAAAACCAGCAGGCAGCAGCTTGAAACTTAATTTTTGGGTGTATTTTAATGACTGTGTAGATCATATTTTAATAACCAAATAGAAAAATCAATGTGTGGAAAGTATGTAAAAATACAGACGTATTAAAAGTACTCACAGTCTGTACTTAAAGGTATAATGGAGGATTTTCTACTTTTGGGTGGATCATCTAAATCAGTGGTCCTCCTAATTGTCATCCTTCTGGTGATATGTTTACGTTACGTGCTCGTCCCCATTTGCAAATCTTCTTTTGGAAAGTAAGCTTGTATTAGTGATGCAAAATGCAACTTTTAAATAGAAAGTGGATGAGGTGAAATGGGCTCGTGCACACTCTCGCACGTGTATAATAGGCGTTCCCACTTGGGAGCGGGTATAGGGTTGTGCATGTTCATTTTTGTTTTTGTTCTTTGGTTTTTTTTTTTAAAGAGGAGAAGGATTGGCGACAGTGGCGTCGGATGTAGGAGTTTGCTTAGAAATCGAAGGATTGACGGTTCAAGCCCCGGCTTGTTACATCTGTGTTGTCGAGGCTTCTTGACATACGGCGGCTACTGTTACCACAATTCATGCTTAAGGCAGTGACGAGCTAGTGTTTAGAGTTTGTTTAGGACAAAAATCCCTTTTTCATTGCGAGATGTCAGTAATTCTTATACAATATCCCTTTAAGAGCTCCTAAAAGTGTTGGCTGAATCACTCTGGAATAGTTAATAATGTTCTTTTTATGTTTGTTTTTTCTGTTGAAAGTTTTCTTTATTTCTTAAAAGAGAAAATTACACTATTAAATGGTCGCACAGTTGCCCCGGAGAAAGTCCTGAGTTTGGATCAAATTCTTTTTCCAAATAATGTGTTCGGCCCTCGAATGTATCTGTTCTTCATATCTTCAGCTACCACCTAATCCCAGATCTCTACCACAGTGTGGTCCAGCTCATGGTCCTGTGTGTCTCCCTAAAGCCGAGCATACAATCCCTGCACGCAGCTACAGCTCACACTGTACGACGAAACCGCAGGGTTTCGTCGTACAGTGTGAGTTCACAGCTCACGATATATGTTCTTACACTGTGCAGCACGATGCTCTGATGCGATCTACCTGCTCACATTGTACGACTCAGCTCCGCAGTGAGATGGCACTACTCGGACTCATCTATCCAGAAGCAAAACCAGTAGAACATGAATATGAAACTCACTAAATTTAAACATACTGCCTTGGCAATTTGTGCAATTTTGTGTTCTGAAAGCCCTAAGAAGAAAAGGTGACACTGTATTTGGACAAAGACATTGCTGAGCAAACATCGCTACTAGGTTTCTGTCAGTTATACAGAAAGAACTCAATTTCACCCGCACCACCACCATGGTTCTGTGTTTTCATCTGAGAGGAAGAAGAAGAAGAAGAATCCTTGTTTGCGCATGCCCACTGAACGATTTGCCCATGACGGTCGACTGAAAATAAAACATGTTTGATTTTCAGTCGACCTCACGATTCTTGATGGAGGTGGTCGTGAGAGGCTGGTCAGCCCTCGTTACCCCTTTACACTACAAGATGCACAACACACAATCAGGCTGAAAGTCGCCCCGATCGGAAAATTCTCGCATGACTGGAAAGTCGCCCCAAAAACGGCAAAAAAATCTTACAGTGTAAGCCCGGCTTAAGGGAACCAACAACGGTCTACCTTGCTCCAGTCTACAGCACTTGTTAGTGTATCCTACTCCTCAGATGGCCCATAAGGTGTCAACATTATAGTTTCCTTTCTAAAACACTTCCACATGTCTAGCCTGAACTCCAAATTAACATTAACCCTGTTTATATGAATTACCCACTTGTTGCTACCTATGCTGCTCTATGCCCAAAACCTTCACCAAATGCCAAGAACCTTTCATCAGCTAAAACTTTTATATAAACCCATCAGGTTGAGTTTCTAAATCTGTTCAGTTCATTACTTATCCGTCCTTCAGATCTTCCTACTAGCATTGTCTCAGTGTCTCAAGGGACCCATTTGAAGATGCTTTTTCTCCTAAGGTACTTTAAGAGAAGGTTTGTCTGCCTGATGATGGTTTTGGCCTGGTGTTTCCCTATCCAGAGGTCATGGGAGCTCAATATTAAACAGGTAGCTCTGGTTCTTCCAGATAAAGTAAGTATTTTTTAAGTGGTGGATTTAAGATAATTTCTTTCATTTTTCATATGTGTAAAGGAATGTTGCTTAGAAGATATATTGGATATCTTAAAAAAATATACAGACATATCTATCTCAGGTTTAAATTTTTTAATTCATTCATTATGTTCTGCGATTTCATAAGCTTTATGTTTGATTCTTTTGTATTTACAGCTTCCCCTTGACCAATCTGTTGTTAAAGACTCCTGGCAGACCTGTAGCCCTCCACGTCTAAATCCATCATCCAATCCCACGGTGCCCTTGTCTGGCTCCGCTCGGCCTGGTGAAGTCATCACCCATTCCCCCTCCCGTTTTGTGTAATGGAGGCGTGGATCTGCTGTGGGGCCTTCTGAATAATTTAGGAGCTATGGAGTACTCTATAAGCCTGGCCTGCAAGGCAAGCCTGGACATCCCGCCATAAGTGCATTAGTATAATAGTCAGAGAGGAAACTGGCCTTTATTGACTATAATAATCAATAATTCTGCTTCTGTGAGCCGTTGAGTCCCCGAAGGCTGCTGTCTGTCTCAAATGATTGACCATTCTGAAACAAAACATTAACCTAATCATGCTTTAAGTTAATTTCACAAGTCTAAGGTGATACAAGCTGACATAGTGTAATATCTTATTGGTTTATACAACAATATTATAAACATATTCTCATTTCTTTGCTCTTTGTTCTCAAACAATTAAAGATTGTTTACCCATTTGAAGTGGATTTGAAATTTGTTTTTAAGGGCCTTCTGAAGGTCTTTTTAAGATTTTGTTCTGGTACATATTTATGATACAGTTGTTGTTGCTTTAAGAGGCAAAAAAATAAGTGACAGTACTCCCCTTATTGTCATACAGACTAGTTACAGAAACATATATAATGTTTTTATACTGATTTATCTATTGATTTAAAGCCTAAATAAAAAAAACAAGAAAACAAAGCTAGTTTTAAAATCTAATCTGTAAGAGCCAAAATAAAAGTGTTGTAAAATTGCTTTTATTAACTTCAAACCCATTGTGTCAACATGGAAATATCAAAATAAAAGATGTTTAAAAAGAAAGAAATGATAACTCAATCTGATGAACTCAATTAATCATTACAGTTTCCTTCTATCATTGTTCTTATTGTAAGGCCATACCTTGACAAAAACATGCCACACAAGTCAAATACAGTGTATTCAATTCAATTCAGTTTATTTCTATAGCGCCAATTCACAACACACGTCATCTCAAGGCACTTTACAGTTCACCAGATCATCCAGTCAAATTGATTCAAAGTTTTCTATCTAAAGAAAACCAGTTGATTTCATCGACTCATTGCCTCAAAGGCAATCCCTCACGTTAAGCATGCTTGTAGCGACAGTGGAGAGGAAAAACTCCCTTTTAACAGGAAAAAAACCTCCAGCAGAACCAGGCTCAGTGTGAGCAGCCATCTGCTGAGGCCGACTGGGGTTCAAGGAGACCGAAGCAAAGATACAGAAAGCAGCTATAAAAGGCGGGCCAGCACATTCAGCCAGTAACAGTTAGAGAAACAGGACTACACTGGAAAAACAGGCCGATTTCCAACATCTAGAAACAAAGGTGTTGATGGCAGCAGCACAGCTGATATTTCTCTCCAGGATGGTGTCACAGCCAAACAGGAACAAACGAGGAAAAGCTACTATGAGAAAATGAAGAGAGCATAATGTTGGAGATAAAACTAGTGCTTAGGGCACTAAAGATTTTGCATTTGAAAAACCAAAGATAGCCATTTTTGTTGGTTGGTTATTCAGTAGGATGACTTGAAAAATTATGAACAGATTTTAATGAAATTGTTGCCACAGGTGTGCCTCTTGCTAAAAAGCAATCCAATACATTTTGTTAGTGATCCAGATTATAATGCGGATACATTTTTTATTTTTTATTTTTATTGTGAGAGCGGGATATTTGGCAGAACAAGCAGTTCCCCCCTAAACCAGAGGGTGGCAGTAGTGACTATCGAGAGTTTCTGCATTAAACTCAAAATGTATGAAAGTAATTTACTGAAGACAAAATACATAAACACAAGAAAAGGGAGCCATGTCTTGCTCATAGTTGTTTGTTCGCCGGATTACGTGAAAGAAACAATTGTTAAAATTTGATGATGATCTAGATCGAGTCCTATCTATCATTCTGAGTCACAATATGGGTCAACATTTGGTGCTTGGTGGGGATCTGGGCTCTCCAAGTGCTTTTCTAGTTTAAAAATACAGCAAATTACCGCAAATGCTGCCAGACACTTTAAACACATCTGTGCAATACTTTGAACTATTTAGTTTTCTGCTTCAGCAGACTTGTTTTTACTTTTTAAGACAACAAAATCAAAGACATGAGAAACATTCCCATGTTCAGTCTTTAAAAAGAAAGGAGAAACGGAGAAATGTCTGATGCAAATGGTGGATCTCATCATGTATTAAACTGCGAAGTATAAATTAATATGGAGCATGTTGACATTGTCTCCAGGAGACGTCCGTAAATTTTAGCAAAATCTAAAGCTTTGGTTCTCCCACATGAAAACACCACATAGAAAGCAGATGTAGGGGGTGTGATTAATTTATTAGATGGTGTCCCCAGATGATGCTTATCCTGTGCAAATAGGGCTTTATTGTAACAGCTGTTTGTATGAGTTAAAGTCCTCAATATTAAACTTTGGCCATTTAAAATTATTTATGATTTAATCCCTCTTTAAATCTGTTGTGTGTTATCCCCCCCCCCCTCCAAGCACAGAACTCCCAGCGCACTGCACACGCTGCAATAAAGATCCGGTACGCTGATGGGTAAAATTTAGAAGTCTTCATGCCAGCCTATTTAAAGTACTGGTTGTTGTACCTCATCATGACTGCTTGTTTTGTGGATTTAAAGCAAAATGGGTAAAATTGACAAAATGTCAACCAAAGAAGAAGAGTCAGGCCTAAATCCCAGATTAGCATTTAAAACCCTTCTTCTCACATTTAAAGACCTAAAAAATGAAGCTCTGTCTCATATCCAGATCTGAGTGTTCCTTATGTTCCTAACAGAGCACTTCACTCTCAATCTACAGGTTTACTATAAAATCCTAGAATAATTTAAAGTCAAGTGGGAGGCAGACATTTTAGTTATCAGGCTGCTGTCCTGTGGAATCAACTAACAGGTTTAGTCTGTGAGGCTGACACTCTGTCTACCTCTAATGTTAGGCTTGATATTTTCCCTTTTAATAAATCTTAGTTAGAGTTGGTCAGATTATTCTGAGCTTTTTCTATACTTATGTTCTATAGGCTTAGACTACTGGAAGACCACTTTTCATCATTTTGCTTCACTCTATCTCTGTTCTCCTGTTCTTCAGTACAGTATTTGTTAGTTAAACCCCTAACTTTATGCTCTATCTGTTTTTCACATCATGGTAGCTATATCTGGTCTGTTCCTGTTTGGCTGTGACACCATCCCGGGGAAAAATATCAACTGGATTCTGCTATCAACATCTTTGTCTAAGGATATTACAGCTGGGCCTGTTTTTTAGTGCTTATTCCGCTTTCTCTCCTAGATATAGCTATGGGCTTAACTTTACTATATGTGCTCTCTTTCATCCCTTCTAACAACTGAATCATTGCTCTTCTGCTTAAGTGTTGCATTCCTAGACAGATCTTCTTTACTATTAACTTTTCTAACATCGAAAGCATTCACAGATCAGGGCCTCAGTGTCTGCTTCTGTCTCCTTGAACCCCATTCAGCCTCGGCAGATGGCCGCTAACACTGAGCCTGGTTTTGCTGGAGGTGTCAAGAAAACGAGAAAGATGGGCCTAGTATGGGCCAAGATGAGACAGACAGTAGGAAAGTTTAAAACATTTAATAAAACAAAATTAGAACAGAACAGAAATGCGGAGCAGTGGATCTGCGGACCGAAACGGCTGCAGGGAGGGATGGGACACCACCCAATCCCTGACACTCTGGAGGGAGAAACAAAGGTAAGTGAGCACAAACATCTGACGGGAGATGATTATCCATGTGAGTCGCCCACCTGGTTAAACAGTCCAGTAACTATGACAACTGAAAATCTCATCGTAATGTTAACATTGACTGAATTCGTACATTGGCTAACCTTTAACATTAATTTCTCTCTGTGCCAGTCCATGGGATTTAGGGTCCTCTTTTCCTCTGCTGTCTTGTGGAGTCCCACAGGGTTCGGTCTTAGGACCTCTTATTTTTAGAAAGCATGGAATTACTTTTTATTTTTATACTCATTATCAGGTTTATGTCACTATTAAGGATAGGGACTTATTTTCCACTGAACTACTGCTTAAATGACTACAGAACTTAAAGGACGCTAGACTTTAAATTTCATGCATTCCAATGAGAAGAAGAATTTTATATTTTTTCCACCTCTGCTGATCTACGTACCTCCGGTGGAGCTATAGTTTTTGACTTAATATATCAGATCAATATATCACATATCGTGGGGTCAAAGTGGACAATAAGCTTCAATTTGTTGACCGCATAAAAGCAGTAGTGAAAACAGGTTTGTTTGTTTTCATTCTGGAAAATTGGCTAAAGTTTAATTTATTTCTAGAGAGCTATAAGGGAGTAATCCACTCTTTCATCTTTACTCAGTTGATGACTGTAATCCACTTTATATAGGGGTAAGTGCTTCCTCTGCTGCTCACTTCCAAAGGGTCCAAAATGCTGCTGCATGGCTCTTAACTGCAACAAAAAACATGAGCACATTTCCCCTGTTTTGGCCTCGCTATACTGGTTGCACATGTATTTTAGGATTCATTTTAAATGAGTTTATTTGTTTTTGAATAATTACATAATCGTATCTGTCTCCACATTGCCGGGCTGCTGCACCTTTATATGCCTCCTTTTCTCTCACGTCAGCAGCCAAGCTGCTCCTGAGCATCCCAAAAGCTGAACAGAAGCTGCCTTCTCTGTCAATGCTACTAAAATTGTGGAATGTCCTGCTTTTGGACGTCATACGGGCCGCTTCCCTGCTGGCTTTTTAGTCTGATAAACCAGACTAAATGGGAGATGAAAGGTGTTATTTAGAGCCAGCGGTCCTTCTCACACGACTATGCAGAGAGAGGGCCACTGCAGATGGGCTGCCGTTAGCCCTGACTGCCGTTAGCCTCGGAGCTATGCTGGTAGCCGTGGTCCTCTCAACTTCAGAAATTGTTTTTTATTTACGCATTAAATCAGTAAATGGACCATATAGTGACGCTTTAAAGTATAATATCCTCGCCTCAAATAAAACATGTGTGACTCCATCCTGGAGAGAAATATCAGCTTAAAACATACTTTTATTGAACAAAAGCAACAGAAAAGAGAACTTTTAACTTTCAATGGAGCGCTCCATTGAAAGCTGCTGCTGCCGCAGTGCATGCTAAGAGCGTCACGCGGCTTTGACGTCATGCCTTTAAAACCCCGCCCGCTTTGCAACCAGACATTCAAAACACATCTCTGTGTTGTGATTGGCCCGCCAGATTTAGGGCCTGGGGCATTGCTCGAGGCTAACCAAATCACAGGCAAAAACGATTTTGGCCGCTGGTGGGTGGGCTAGTTTACTAGGCTACTGGCTTTTAAATCTCTTCTTTAAACCCATCTCTTCTTCTTGGCCATTTACATCATCTGAGATGCTGATTTTTAATTTAAGATTGTTTTAATTGTTTTTTTTTTATTGATTTCATTTTCTACTCAATCGCCTGTAACTTTTAAAAGATTTTGGTACTATGGTTGTTTCGATATTTTATGGTATTTCCTATCTTCAACAGAACAAAGACATAAACTTTGCATGTAGGCCATTGAAGGTCATCTGCCCTAAGTTAAAATATATTTTTGTTGCAAATATTTCACTTTAAATTGGACATTTGAAAGGACAGTGGCACCATTTAGGCAACATTGCTTTATCATGGTATGGTTGTCTTTCAAAACAGAGAACTTATTAATAAATTTATTGGGATTTTTTTAATTAACTTTTCTATCAGAGGCAGACTTTGTAATGTTAGACTGTTTTTTTCTTTTAAGAAGAAGCAGCAGAGCAGCAGCTTCACGGCTGGATGTCTTCCATCAGTCCCACCCTAGCATTGGGGACAACAAAGAAAATGGCTGAGTGACCCAGCGGTTGATTTTACACTGTGTCAGCAGTGTGTCCCATTCCCCTCCTACCACCACTGTCAGGATTTATCTGGGATCAGAGCTGACGTCTGCCAGGCGGACTGACTCACCACGCCGGTCAAATTACAACACCCCGCAAATATCAGAAGACCTCGCTGAAGATCGGTCATGCTGAGTGTTTACATCACTTCAGATTACAGGATGCCTCAGCTGGTTTGTGTTAAAAAAAAAAAAAAGGAATCGTGCAATGACAAGTTTAGTTATTCTATCTCTTCAGCGTTATGGTTTAGTCTTTCCTGGATTTGAAGAGAAAATAAATAAAAACAGGTTAAAACAACTAAAACTAGTATATGAAAAAAGTAACTTCACAGTAATCTTGTTATTATCAGTAAAGTAAATAATGTATTTTAGAAAGAAAGACTCTAATCACAGGAGCAGCAGAGTCCTAGGCTCATGGGCCGTCTTGTTTTCATTAATAGCAATCTTGTAAATCAAAACACAAACACTGGCATATTTCCCTCCACGTCAAACCATGATATAACCTCTGATTATCAGCTTTCCATGGCAACATTAGCTTAATGAGGCCCTTAATGATTGTTTTCTTGCACAATGACGTTAAGCTTAATTCACCAGTAAGCTATGCCACCCCCCTAATCTTGTTAATGGTGTATAAAGTTCAAGTTCACAGGGTGGAGGGTAACAAGGTTAAACCCAGGAGCAAGAACTACAGCTGTAAAAGAAAAATAACTGGGATGAGTTGTTTGTTTCTTAAAAGACACCTTCGACATAACCTCAACTCCTTTTTGAAAAATCAGATGAACTTTACTGAATCACCACATGATGCCCATGTTTCCACTTTAAAGGAATTTCCCAGAAGACCCTTTAGAAACTTGTTCTCTTCATTGGCGTTTCCAAAGAAGAAGCCAAGAAGTTAATGAGATTATTTTAGCTCCTTAATTCCTTCTTTATGGGAAGGTCTACCTTTAACTTTTGGCACTGTCAAAACGATAAATGGCTGAGAAGTGAGAGGAACAATGATCTCATGTGTGCAAAGACGTCATGCCAATGTTGAAGCTGACTAACTGTCTCCTTTGGAGTCGCTATTCAACATACTTTGAAATAAAATATTATTTGGTCTTAAAGCAACACTGTGTAACTTTTTCACCCAAGTATTAGCTCATTTTAAAATATAATTAACGGTCTTTCAGGTCAACATTCAGCTCTCTCCAAAGTAACTTCAGAGGGTCGGATCTTTCATTAAATTGGTCATGTGACCCTGTAGCATGAGCTAACTGAGCTTAAAGTTGTTGTTAAGCAGCAAAACATGTATGACACTTACCTTTTGTTTCTACGATGTAGGAGTTAACCTTAAAGGACGAATGTGGCCTTGTCTTTACTAGTAACTCCTCTATCTGCTGGTCCAAATTGGTCTGCTATCAGACTACACAACATGGGCATACAAATTTTGAGCAAAATGATACAATTCTAAAAAAAAAAAAAGGTTGCATCTGTTAGAGTGCATCAACAATGCAAAGCGTAACGTCGTCAAACATTTACGTTTGACTTGTAATAAACAGAAAATAGGGAAGACAAACCAACACAGATGAGTAATGGGCCGAGGTTAATGTGAATGTGTTTCAATCACACAAATTTTACTTACCTTATCGTGTCAGATAATATAAGTTGTTAGATGCCATCCAGAGACATTAAAGTCGTAAGGGAAGTCATATTTAAATGTCAAATCATTCTGGCTTAAACCTGTATATATAATCATCATACACATTGCGCTTTGTTTAAAAAATATGTAAATATCAAATATATAACTGCGGATGTCTCGGGGATAGTGATTCGGCTACATGTTATGAATGCTGGCATGCCATAAATGATAAATTATGAACAGTTTAGTTTGTACCTTCAAGTCGTTGCCCATAGGAAGACGTTACTTGGATATAACCTATCGAAATATCTTCAGAACAGCTCCAAAACTCATATGGGTGAGTAGAAAATGATATAATGACGTAAAATCAAGGGCCCAATGTAAAAAAAACGGTGTTCCCCTATAATAAGACGGTATGCTGAGCTTTATGTGGAGTGGGCTGCGTGAGCTGATACTAGAGCTTCACTCTGGGACCTGGAAAAACTCTGCATTTGGAAAAAAACTATGGCAGAAACAAGCTTAACATGGCGGTCTTCTGCCGGACTGGTTGGAATGAGACGCGGAATGCAGTAAGAGTCCGAGTAAGAGTGATGATGTTTTAGCTACGATGGTGGAGGAGGGGCTGGAGGTGGGTTGAAACGAGTCATCTGCGTACTAGGTAGCAGGCAAGTTGCAGATCAGAGGCTGTTTAAGATGAACTTTGGATGCTGATTGGCTTTCGTGGAGGTGTGGTTCAAAGCTGATTGGTTGTGTCCTAGGAGGATAAAGTCGAGCAATCAGTTTCCTCAGTTGAACTTCCGCCTAGGCTCCATAATAGCATTTGAATTTCACCCATAGATTGCTGGGGATAAGCAGCCTCGTGAGACCATCCTGATCTCGCGAGCTTTCAAGGTTTCACTCGCGGATCAGTCTGGCTACTCTCCGTTAAAGAAAATTTGGAGCCATTCATCAAACGAACGTCCAATCAGCGTTGGCTTTGAGGCGGGTTGAGGTGTGACGCAACGAGAAGCGCGACAGTTCAGTCTAAAGAACATGGCGGCTTCAGCCGATGAAACTAGCGTTAGCGTGGCTATCGAGCAAGTTTTATCGGAATTACAGAGTATTTCTTCACTGAAAGAAGAGCAAAACACTGCTCTGGAGGCTTTTCTCAGAGGAAAATATGTTTTTGCTCTTCTCCCGACTAGTTTCAGCAAGAGTTTGATCTATCAATTGGCTCCTCTTCGTTGTCGCTCTGTTAGTACATCATATGCTTCGTTGATCTGATTGGTTTATTTGGCCCGTCTATCGCCAACATGGGCCAATCAGCTAACCAGTATTTTCGCCCCTTCCCAAAATTACTTCAACAGAAGGTTTCCAGATGGATATGTGGAGCAAATCCATCGGGAGGAGTCAGGTTAGGGGATAAGCACCAGCCCCACCATGACTGTTATTGAAAAGTCGAAGAAGATGGACGGTTCAAGTTGCATGTTTTCTAACCCAAAACAAGGCTTTGTTGGCTACTCTATGAAACAAAAACGCTATTTCTGACATTGGATTGTCAGTGGATTGTTTTTAACTTTTTTGGAAAGACTTATCTTTATACTATTTTATCATTGTAATACTTTAATTCTGCACCACTCTACACATTTTGTTTTGATGAAACATCTTTAGCCACATTCTTCAAATATAGAAAAGCAGACGGTATAAAATGAAGAGACAGCTGTCTTCTGTGTATTTTCTAAATGTAAGAACATATTACACCTTACCCGCTAGAAAAACTGCACAGAACAAGTTTGGACAGTCCTTTTTACACGCCTCACACCCTCCTCAGTTCAGGCTATAATGGCAGCCTTTCTCTCTGATGTACGACTGGTCAGAGTTCAATCAAGCTCAAGATCTTTATCTAAAAATCTATAAATTTGTGAAATCGGTCGCCTCTCTGTTTATTTGTGTTTCACTTTCTGAGTCCGGTCTCCTGGTTGGAGTTGCCAGCTGCAGACCTATTAGCACCCCACAGAAACGCTAAGGGCTCTGCCTCGGGGCCGCTGTTTGTTTGACTTTGTTATTATTGAATTGAAGCCTGCAGACTTGGTGAACTGGAGATTAGAAAGGCCATCCAGTCATTTAGAAGGGTGCACTTGTTAAACCTTGGCCCTCATGGACAATGTTTAGACTGCGACAGACTTTCAAACGTTTGATTCCAGACGTGGACAATTTGTTTGTGGCTTTGAGCTGCATTGCTGAAATATCAAGGTCTGAAGAGAAGCTCTGCATTCTTTCTGAACCTCATTGCTGACTGGCGAATTTATTTAATAGAGGGCGCTTGGATAAACATGAACATGAGCAGAAACATTTGGATTACAAGCATATTTCGAAGATACAATAATTATTTTACATCTACTTTTACACAATATGAATGACGAGTTTCTTGTTATTTATAGTTGGGTTAATTCATAATTTCTGTCAATAATGTTCATTACTGTACTTAAGTACATTTGTGGTGTGTCTTTACTTTACTTGAGTAATTTTTTAGGGGGATACTTATAACTTTCACTTGTGATTACTTATTCCTTTTGGCTCAGCTTAGCTTTGCATTCGGCTGTTGCTGTTTTTCTGCATAGAAATGCACATTTAAGCCCCATTTACACGACCCTTTTCAAGCCGTGCCGAGATCGATCCAAGCACGGTTACCAAGACAACTGTTGAGTGTAATAGCCCATTTACACTACCCTCGAAAAACCAATCCATGCCAAGACCGGTCAGAGCTCGGATCGGTTAACCAGGCCGAGCTCGGTTCTGACGACCGTTTACACATCACGCTATCTCGGTTCCTCGACTCGATCTGCAGTATTACTGCCAGTATTGAAGGAGGAAATCAAGCAGTTGGTGGCGGTAATGCACCAAAAGTTGTTTGCCAACCGCCATAAAACACAAGAAGAAGAAGAAGAAGAAGGATGGAATCAAGCAAATCAAAATGCCGGCGCCCGTCAATTCAGAAAGTTATGCTTAATTATTATTGCTGTACTTCGGTGTTATTGTTTAAAATGCCATTATTTTAAATGTTGCGTGGAGAAGATTTTGATTGTTGTTTATAGTTGAAAAAGAAGCTATTCTTCTTCTTCTGTTTCCGGAGGGGCATTACTGCCAACTACTGGAATGGAGTGTGAATCGGGATGTGCAGCCAGGCGGAGATGACGCGTTCTGCTCATGCGCTCTTGTTATCGGAGAACCGAGCCAGGGAAAAACCGAGCCTAGCCCACCTCTGGAACTGGTCTGCAGTTAACGCGGTCCGATTGTGTCTAGCTCGGTTCAGTTCAGTTTGCTTTCCATTTACACACGATAAGTTATTTCAGTTACTGAGCTCGGACCGGTCTCGGCACGGTTTTTCAAGGGTAGTGTCAATGGGATATAAATGGCACATACAACCGAACCGGACCGCTCCAGACACAACCGAACAGTGCTAACATGGTACTAGTTCATCAGTAGGGCTCGGAGCGGTTCAGTTGGCTTGGTTCTCCGATAACATAAGAGCGCATGAGTAGACCGCGTCATCTCCTTACAGTCAGCCTCCGTATTTATGAAATTTCAGACATTCATAAAAATACAAGCTTCCCTACCACGCCATACGATTTCTATAGATGACTGGTGATTGGGATGCCATTTTTCAGTGACACTGAATGTTTTAATCATAGATCTAAAGCTTTCTTCATTTTTTGTACTGTAGACATAATTAGGGCTGGGTAAAAAAAATCGATTTTGGATCGATTTCTTTACATTTTTGCAAAGGATGTGTAGGAAATGAGAGCGATTAGTTTTATAGTGACACGTGTGACGTTCACACTCAAAAGAGCAGGCATGTGCAAATGCCAACCAAAGTAACACACCGCTCAGCAAGCTGTCCCAACTGAAGTCTAATGTCTGGAACCATTTTTGATTTAAAACGGCTAAAGATAGTAGGCTGGATATGTGGCATTAAGGTGACTTCCCACTGCATTGATAATGAATGGCGCTTCGCATCTCGTGCTACAGACCACCAAGATGACTTCAAGCCAGACAGCTGCAAATATAGCCAATAGGTTGACTGAAGACATTAACAAATGGGGGCTGACCAGCAAAACACCCTGTAGTTGTTACAGACAACGCTGCAAATATGGTTTGTGCAGGGAAGATAATGCAGCTCATGCATGTCTGCTGTGTCCCTGCTGTTTAACGTCTGCTCGCTCATGTGAGGCTTCACTTTTTCACTTTTCACAAAGTTTGCACTTTTGAGACAGTTTTGTTCACATCTCAAATTTAAACTGTCTAATTTACAAGTTTGAACTTTGTGTTTAATATGACAGAAAAAATTTAATACATGAGTATTTTGAAACACAGTTGAACCACTTTCCTTATTGTAAAAACAGATAAAATCGAAATTACTCGATTTAGAACTGTATGAATCAAAATCGAATCGATTCAGGACTTTGGCGAAAATACCCAGTCCTAGCCATAATAACTCCAGCCTTATATTTCCGAGGGTAAAACAGGAAGTTCTCAAATATCACAATATGGGAAACATGCTCATCATAGCTGGTTTACCAAGACAAAGGAGTCCCTATTAAGTTGAGGATTGGAACATAAACGGACGAAAAATCTTGAGCTATGCCTTCCTCCATTCTGCTAACTTATAAATAATACATCAAATCATCTGGTATTTCAACTCATATTCCAACTAAAATTGTTGGTTCTAAGACAGATATTGCAAAACTAAAATGAAAAAACAAAAATGTCACCCAACTTATACAGTCGAAATGTATCAAGTCCTTTTGGGGTGAGTTACACTTTAAGTGGCTTGTATGTGTTTTTATGTGTATATTTATTAAACCATTAGTGTAATTATGTGGAAATGTGTGTTGATTTAGTTGTTGTCAAAGAAGAAGTGAGAAAATATTTTTTTTCTATTCTTTTCTAATATCAATTGGGTGCTGAGATGTGTTTCTATGGTTCCTCGGTTGCACCAGTTCCAGCTGCTGATCTGTCTGCATGGCTACCGCTAGCTTCAAAACGTTCCGTTCTAATAAATATCACCCTTTGGTCTCTGTCAAGAAGGCCCAGAGTCGTTCCAGGCAGCTGAGAGCGTATGGTTTGGAGCTCGCCGTGAGAGGAATCAGTGTTGTAAACCGATACGACTGCCCAGCCATGACCTCAGACTCTAAGCATGAAGTATTCTGGGTTTGATGCAGGGGTTTTAAAGCCCGGCTTTACAGGATAACTGAGATTAATGATCATTTGTCCCGGTGGAAAAGGAAAACAGAAGGCCCTGAAAGGGATAGGTTGCTTTGCAGTCTCCATATATCAGATAACAGCCGGTCAGTTGTCTTCTACGAAGGCCATACTGGCTGCGATCATAACCTACACGACTCCTAAAGGCAACACCAACCTTTAGCTTGATAGAGGCATTTGATGTATTTATTTCACTATGAATTTCTGATGCTTCTAAAAACTTTTGTCCACCTTTCATTCTTTAGCCTCTGCCCTTTCGGCAACAGATGTTCTCAAGCTGTTCGCCAAGGACTTCTGGCCCTGTGAAGCAGACTCACGTCACCCGGACGGCAGGTGGTCTGCAACAACAAAGGTCTCCTCAGATATCCCTGGAAGTATCGGGAGGGTGGTCCTACTCCATCCCTAGGGGCTGAGCTGTCAGCAGGCTAGTGATAATGACTGCCCCCCCAAAACCATGTCCTGTCCATTAGCTTTAACTACTAGGAACCTAATGCGATTGTAACACTGAGGAGCTGCTGCACCTGCTGCATCCTACCCTGCATTTAAAGTAAAGGCCTAAAACACAGAATTGATGGGAGAAATTATGACGTTTTAGGTCACAGACTCATTTAGACACACTGATGGGTATAAAACATTGCAGATATATAATCTAAATGAGCCCTGAGTGTTTAAGAAGCAATTTAAAACTCAAAACACACAACTGCAATGAATAAAAAATAGCTCCACAATTATCAGGTATAAATGTTTGGAGCACTTTCACAGCTGCTTTAATTTAAATACTCTGTCTCAGAATTATTCAGACAGGCAAAAACTGATGTCAAAATTTTTTATTTTAGATGAAATATACAGTATATTATATTTGGGGGGGAACAAAGTTTCATCTAAGACTAATTCAAATTTTCTCACAAAGAAAAATTTATGGCAAACACATTTAAACATAATTCTTTGGTTATGATTCTCAAACTTTCGCTCTTGGTTTAATTTTACACTTTCAGGTTTAACTCCGGTTTAACTGCTGGGAACATAAACATCCTGGGTGGGGTTTTAGCAACAATTACAAACTAAATTATTAAAATTCCGAAAGTTTTGACTAAAATTTTTTTTTTTTTAAAGATTAGTTTTAAATAATTAATTTCCACATTCATGCCTGCCTTTAATTACTTAAACTACATACAGTTGCAGATTTGAAAAACATCCCCACTGACTCAAAGTTGACAGTTCTCACCTGCAACTTCCTCAGATTAAGACACCCTTTGAGGTTTTTATCATTAACTAATCAGATGAATCTATTGAAATAATTGATTAACTGTAGTATAGAGACTAAAACAGACCTTTAGCTGAGCAGTTTAGCTTAGAGCAGTAATAAAGTTGTTAAAAACTTTGCATTAATTAAATCTTAGACCTCAAAGTGGAAAATCTTTGGCAGATTAATTGATTTGCAATATAATAGTTGCATTCCTAATTTGCATTGTTCATGTTTCTCAAATAGTTTTTTTTAAACAAAGGAAGCAGCGGAAAGGCAGAAGACCGTGGCAATTGTAATTTATTGCATTTAAGCAGATATACCTGTTCCAGGTATATCTGCTTAAATGCTTAAATGAATCTTGATATGGTGAGGTACTTGATTTCAAAAACTTAAATCTGAAAGCAAAAAGTTTGCAACTTAATTAGCTGCACATTAGGACCTGTACTTAAATGCATCATTGCATGGAGACCGCCAACTTTATAGCCCTGAGATATTGCAAGTTTTAACCTGCCTTGGATGAACATTTTGCCAAACTGGCTTTCAAAAAAAATTAAATAAAAAAAAACCCAATTCTGTGAAGAATCTTTAAAATTGTACATCTAAAAGGATTGTAAATCTCACTCAATACCCAATGCTCAAAGTGTGGCCCTGGCAATACATGGCCCTTAAGGGTGATGGGAAGGCAACTAGGATGCATGAGTTCCATCATTTATCAAAGTCTGTTGAGATTGTACACAGGTTTAAGACATTGGGCAAAGCATGCTACATATTAGCAAAAGCAGCCAAAAATGCAGGTGAAGTGGAAAACATGGCAGTTTTGCACAAGTTTTAAATATTTTCCCCTAGGTTCTCCTCATTTCCTCCAGAAAAGAGGAGTTTAAAGGCAGGCGTAGTTAAACCCCGAGAGCCAGGGTATTCCTGGGATTATTTTGCAAATGGTTGTGTGTACATTCTAGTAATTTTTCCCTAATTCAGAAGACTTGTCTGAAACTTTAATTGATAGTTTAAACTGGATTAGACTCTAAAGATCTTTAATCACTTCCCTTAATTTTCAAAACTTTAGGTATTGCTTCAGATAAGGACTTCAGCCCAGTTCTCTACATTGGAGATAAACTTTAATTACCCCCTCCCCACAGGAGGTTGAAAAATGGTCTTACACTGTCCTCTAGAGGAGACCAAGACTCAAGCAACATTCTGGCAATAAACCATTTAATAGAAGTTTGAAACATCACATTCAATATAAAAGTCAAATAAAAGTATTGCTGTACATTTTACAAAAATGTCACTCCAACATAAGTCTTAAAACAGTCAGTGGACATAACAGACCATCCTGAAGTTGTGCCACAAGCCTCGAGGTTCTGTATTCAAGTGAAACATGCAAGTTTTCAGTTGGCTTGCAAACTGTGCATCATGGATGTAGATAGTGTACTGTAGGGAGACAGCCAACTGAATTAGGATCAATTTAGGAGCTGGGTCACAACTTTAGTATAGTCACTTCAGGCATAAAATTCTCCTCGGTTGAACGAGAGTCCAACAAAAAATGTCCAGCTGCATTTAAAAGTCTTTAAAAATCAAAATTACTGTACAAAAGCCAGCACTGTGTGCTGCAGGTAGTCCTCACAGAGCAGCCTGCTTCGCAAGATCCTTGACCACTGATGACTTGAGCTGAGGGATGTTTGCGATCCTCATCTGCTTTGAGGTGGAGTATTTACCTTTGACGGTCTGCAAGATGGTCAACAGGTCAGTTTGACATCCAAACAATACAGAGCTGAATTATCCAAGGTAAGAACTTACCATGTGCTTCGTCAGGCCCTCGTTCACTTTAACCACGTTTTTGGCAATGTGCGCCATAACAGGAATCAAACTCTCTGCTGTGTAGTTCATGTAGTGCTGCAGAGTTATATCCTGTATGGTGACAAAACTAGTTCAGGTTTTGGGCCCTTAGATCTAGCTGAAAGAATAAGACGACAATGCATCTATACATACCCACTCTCCTGCATCCAGGACCTTCAGTGTGAGTGCCAGAGCAGCACTGGCAACCATAGAGGGAGGCATGTGAACCATCTCGTAGTCGATCATGCTGAGCTCCAGGAGGTATTTTGCCAGGGTGTGCTGCTCCGCCGTTACCTGAGGAACAGAGAAACGGCTCAACAGACCTGCCTGCGCAACACAGGGTGGTACGAAGAGCTGCCACAAACCTCGTAGATCTTTGAGGCCCGTCTGAGGAACTGCAGGGGCACGGGACGGCCGAGCTGGAACTTCAGCACCCGCAGGATGGTCATCTCCATGTCTCTGATCTGGGCGGTGGTGTAGGCCTGGTCAGTCACGTAGGCGAAGTCTGAGATCTCTGGTGGGTACATCTCTTCATACTTTGAGGCGAGGAACATGGCCGTCACTCCAACCAGCTGCAGCTGCTTCTTGGGGACTGGATGGTCCTGTTTGAAGCACGACCAAATTAACCATTATTAAGAGTCGTTTTTTTATTGCCGTGCTAGATGAGTAGGTTTATAGTTACCTGAAGAAAGCGATCAATAATCCCTACGGTCATGTACATCGTCTCCTGCAGGAGCCGGAACTTAATGCTGACTTGAACCAGCCAGTCAATGAGGATGGCCCTCATGTTACTGGTGACCTCCTGACCTTGCAGGTAGGTGGGCCTGACGTTCTGTTCAACCTGCGAGCAGACACTCAGGTTTAACTGCTGTCAGTTTAGACCAAGTTACTCCAGTTTAGTTTCCCCCTCACCTCAAGCTGACGGAGATACTTGTAGATGTCCTTCACGTACTCGCTGCAGAGCATGGGGTTATCATAGTCGTCTGCGTCAACGTCCCTGACAGCGGCTTCGAGGATAACGTCTGAAAATGCCTGACAGAGGTCAGCAGGCTCACAGCCAGAGGTCTCCATTGGGGTGGGAGACATAGTCACAGGTGGAACCTTGAAGAACAACATTTTTATTTATCAATTGATCTCACATTGGAGAAATGTACTTCTGTATTCAGCTCATCCACTTGGGGAGCAGTGTGGGATTATGGGTCTTGCTCAGAGTGGCAGACAGGAAGTAGGGCTCAAACTCAGAACCTCGGGTTTCCAAGCTTTATGCCCACTAGGCCACCACTCCCCACCATTCATGCCAGTCTGCATCAGTAGCACTTCATGGTCTCCAGCACATCGTGAACTCACCGGCACTTCAGGCACTTTCTCAACAGCAACACTTGGTTTGGGCCGCTCGGCCTTCTCGTCTTTTTCAGCGACCTTTTTCTTCTTGGCCACCACATTCTTAACGTTCTAAAAGAAGTGGAAAGATAAGCACACTGCATTTAATCACAACCCCCACCTCCAGAAATCTTTAACACCCAATAAACCCTAAAAGCCAACTTCCAACTCTAATTTCTTTGCCACATATTAGGTATTTTAGCCTTAATGAGAAACCTAGTTGCTGTAACCTTTATAGATGCCAAACTGTAGGAGTGTGAAGTTGCAACAAAACTGTAGGGAAATGCAAGGGGGCAATTCAGAACACATACATTTTATTTTTTTATTGAAATTTCTAGACTAACCTGTTTTGAAAAAAGTTCTGTTCTTATCAATTGTTTACATTTGAAAGATAACAGCATTTGCTGTAGACTTGCATGCCTACCCTAACATTCCAGGATAAATTAGTTTGCCCACACCCTTTATTAGGAAGCCCAGAAATAGAAACATTCTGATATACATACGTATATATATATATATGGCCCTCCATCAGGTTTATTTAACATCTCAGTCGACTTTAATGGTTGATAAAAGTGAACACACATTTACGTAGCGCCCCCTTGTGGACACCAAGAAAACGAGCTGTACAAATAGTAGTTCACTTTTTTTTAAAGTTGCTTAACCCCAATTAGAGCTCTTAGAAAGCAAGACATCGTTTAGGGTAACTTGTTATCTTTAAGAATATACTTTTACCTTGTTCAGAGTCTCTTTTTGAGCTGCGATGTTTCCGATCTCGCCCAGCGCAGCCCGAGGTTTCAGTCCGGGCCCGGTCACCGAGCAGGCCTTCAGGCCGCCGAGCTGCTCGGTCCTGGTGGAAGCGAGACGGTTCTGCAGAAAAACAAAAATAAAAGATCAACCTAACATGTCCTAAAAGCAAAGCACGCTGGAATAAGATCAGTTTACTATGAGGGAGACATATAGCTGAACAGAAAGTTGTGAAATCCCCACCTTTTTAAATTTAAAAATAAAGAAAGTTAAATGCTTTTTAACTAAAGGAAAAATAAACTTAAGAAGAGGAAGAAAAAGCATAAAAAATACTTACTCTGGTCACTCGAAGAGCCATTGTAAAATGTGCGTGGTTGCAGGAAACAAGCGAAGAATAGAAATGCCAGGAGCGCTTGGCTTGGGTAGGAACTCAGCAGTGATGGTTTAAATCCTAGCTCGCTGCGATCTCATTGGCTGAACGATAGAGACACCGCGGATGTGATTGGTCGAGCGCAGCTGCTTTAAACGCGTTTCCTGGACAACCGGCGGTGACGTGCCACCTGCGGGTGTTTCCTTTTCCTGTTACGTGTAGTTAGAGAGAGCGATGAAAAGCTGCCTAATGTAGGTTTATTTGGAAATTATTTAGGGAAAATAGAAGGTTTTACTTCACTATCGCGATTATTCCAAAACATAGAAAGGTGGATCAAACCAGCAATGATATTTTCAGAATATATTTTTTAGAAATATAATAACATTTGGAATAATATTGAAGGACCAACAATGTTGATACTCATTATATAAATACAAGTATTTCAATTTCAATTATATTTAAAATATAATAAATATATTTGGACTTGTTTTAAAGAAATTGAATTTTTATTGATCTCACAGTGGAGAAATATGGAGAAAATGGTTGTTATTTAATTTGTTCTTTTAATTAAATTGTAATTAGGTTTGGTGTTAAAAATGCATAGGTAGGCTTTGCCTGTTTTTTCCATTGTGACTTTTTTATTTGCCATTATTGTTTGTTAATTTCTTATTAAATAAAGGATAGATAGATAGATAGATAGATAGATAGATAGATAGATAGATAGATAGATAGATAGATAGATAGATAGATAGATAGATAGATAGATAGATAGATAGATAGATAGATAGATAGATAGATAGATAGATAGATAGATAGATAGATAGATAGATAGATAGATAGATAGATAGATAGATAGATAGATAGATAGATAGATAGATAGATAGATAGTCAGTCTATCTTTCGGATAATGGGTAGGCTAATTTAGAGACACAGTGTTTATCTATAAAACAACGAAAATACACATTCAAAAGTAAATAAAAACATTAACTCATTTTGGAAAATTTGTGTTTGAATCCTTGCATTTATAGGACATAAGAGTAAAAATAAGTGCTAATAAACTAATTAATAACAGGTTTAAGAAAGTGCAGGAATGGACAATATTTAGTCATTAATCAATTGTTTCAGTTGTAGAAAATACAATATACAGAAAAAATAATAATAATGATGAGATATATTAGTAATTCCCCCTAAGACAAAAATAAATAAACTAAAAACTCAATCTTGGGCTCTGTAGACCTCAGCTGTTTTGGTTAAGGTTAAAGTTCATGACAGGGAAGTTTGAAAAAACAGTGTGTGATTTAAATGATTTGATCCAAAAAAAGGAAAATACCGAAAAAGTATGTTGAATCTACTCAGCTAGATTTGATAGTCCAGTCAAAGTCCGGCTCTAAACCTGATTGGCAGGAATTTAAAGTCATTGACAGGACTGGACTCTGGTGATAATTCCTGGTAAGTAAATAGTGAGCGATAAGCACCAGGCCCTCTGCACTGGCTCTGGTCCTGCAGCTCTTTGAGTGAAGAGATTCCTAAGAAGTAATCAGATTCACCTTAATCTAAACCCCTTGGGTTTGTAGCAGCAATAGCTGGTTCAATTTACCCTACAAGTCTGCAGCACAAAAAAAAATTTGACAGACATCTTTCCCAACTTGTTTTTTTTTTTCAAATCAACAAAACAACAACTGTGTGTTTTAACTGGTGAACATTCCTTTCTTTAATACTCATCATCAACATGAAACTGCAACCCAGAAAAGCAGCTTTGCTGTTTCGCAATGTGCTGAAATCTTTGGTGGCCATCCAATCGCATGCTCACAATTTCCGTGACGTCTACCGGAAGTAAAATGTTTTTTAGAACCAATAGAGATGTGCCTATTGTGAACGATTCAATTCAAATTGCTGGTTCACTTATATGAACAATCGGAGAATGATTTGGTCTATGTTTAGATAACAGGTTTCTTAAGGTTTTCTTACACTGAAAAAAAGCTAAATTTTAACATTTACTTAATCATATTTAGTTACTTCAGCACAATTTTTCATGTCCTACCCGGCTAACATGAAACAATTGTGTTAAAGAAACTAAATATGATTAAATATACGCCAAAAACATTTTGCCTTATTGTTTCAGTGTAAGGGTCGGCGTCTTGCACGTTTACCTGCTTGAGCACCTCAGAAATATAAACTATAGCAGACTGTCTTGATAATAATGGAAAATCTCAATTGCATCATTGTCAAACATGTTTAAAGGTATAGTGGAGGATTTTGGTGAATTTTTTAAAAGACCCACCCACTCCACTTAAAAAAAAAAGCACAACCCTGTACCCGCTCCAGAGCGGGAATGCATATTAAATGCATGTTAGAGTGTGCACGAGCCCATTTCTCCTCGTGTACGCTCTGTTTAAAAGTTGCTGTTAGCATCGATCATACAAGCTTACTTTCCAAAACAAGATTTGCAATTTTTCCACTATGTCCGACTCACCACTGGTTAGTGAAAATGGGGATGAGCACGAAGGACGGCCTTACATATCACCAGAATGATTGACAATCAGGAGGACCGCTTATTTTGAAGATCCACCCAGATCAGAATCAGAATCAGAAATACTTTAATAATCCCAGAGGGAAATTACTTTTGTTACATGCTCCAGATACAGTTTTATATATATATATATATATATATATATATATATATATATATATATATATATATATATATATATATATATATATATATATATATATATATATATATATATATATATATATATATATATATATACATATCCAACTACACAAGATAAAAATAAAAAAAGATAAAAAATACATACACATATAGCTCTTCTGTAAAGAACATCCTTCACTATACCTTTAACTTTATTCATTAGTCTTGCTGGATCCTTTTGGCTTGTTAATCAGAGGTATAATGACTTTTCCTAAAAATCTAAATAATTTCGGAACTGGGGCTGCTCAGTGGCGCAGTGAGTAGCACTGCTGCCTTGCAGCAAGAAGGTTCTGGGTTTTCTTTATGCATGGAGTTTGCATGTTCTCCCTGAGCATGCATGGGTTCTCTCTGGGTACTCCAGCTTCCTCCCCACAGTCCAAAAAACATGACTGTTAGGTTGATTGGTTTCTTTAGATTCTCCTTAGGTGTGAGTGTGTGTGTGAATGGTTGTTTGTCCTGTTTGTCTCTGTGTTGCCCTGCAATGGACTGGCGACCTGCCCAGGGTGTACCCCGCCTCTCGCACATTAACTGCTGGAGATAGGCACCAACACCCCTTGCGACCCTAATTGGGACGAGCGTGTCAGATAATGGATGGATGGATGGATTTCCTAACTGTTTTGGCAAAAAAAAAAACATAAATGCGGGAACTGTAACTATACAGTCATACTTTTTTTCCTCACAATGTTTTTATCTCTGCTACTTACTTTTATCAAGGCTGCACTTTAAAGATTTAAATAGTCTAGAGAGCTGAACTTAAAGACTTTTTTGTTTGTTTACACTTGTTACGGCTGCAGTGGGTCTCTGCTTTTTCTTTCAGGGTCCTGGAGGCAGAACTTCTGCAGGTGTTATGTTTTTTCCCTGATTGGTGCTCTGCTGCTTAAAAGCTGTCATGCTGCAGCAGTCAGGAGGCTTTTTTCCTCCTCTCCCTCTTCAGAACTCCAGTTGATTTGGTTTGGTTTGGACTTTATGACTGAGTTTTGTTAGGTTTGTTTTGCGTTTGTTTATTTCTAATTGGTTATGGTTTTGTATTAATCTGTTTTGGCTTCTTATTTCAGGTAATCCTTTTTTTCAGTTTTTACTTAATATAATTTAATACATTTCCTTTTTATTAACTCTGAAAATCCTTGTGTGGTCTCCATTAATGTTACCCCACCTAACAAGCCAGGTGGACGTAACACACTTGTGTGTACAAAATGACATAATGAAATCTAAGTCTAAAGAAATGCATTTTCAAGATCCAAATGCTTAAAGAACATATTTTTTTTATTAATATGTCACTGATATAATGTGATAAAGTAAAATGTAAATTATTTTTCAAGAGATTATGTTTCAACATTTCTTTTGTACGGGAGCCATAAAAGGGGAGAGGATGACTTCTTCAGGAGCCCTGGCCCCAGTTGGCCCCTGTCTACAAGGACCCATAGTGAGACAGAGACGATCACACAGGAGTCGTTTATGTTTTAAAAGGAAAAGTAACAGGGGAGTGATGGCCTATTGGGTAGTGTATCGCACTTGAGTCCTGGAGGTTTTGAGTTCAACTCCCATAGACTTCCACCCTGGGTCCCTGAGCAAGACCCTTAACCCCACTCTGCTCCCCGGGCGCTGCACAATGGCAGCCCACTGCTCCCCAAGGGGATGGGTTAAATGCAGAGGTACATTCTCACATTTTACAAATGTGAGATCAAGAAAGTTAAATTGTTATTATTGTTCAGTGCTCCAAATTCTTATTTCTGATAAAAGCAAAATTGTGAGTTTTGTTAGAAATCGCTTGTGTTTGATTGATTTATTTATTTATTTATTTTAAATAACACTGGTTTTACATTTTAGGTGATTCTTCAACAACAGTCAAATTTGTCCGTTGTCAAACCCTATAAAGGTGATTGCAAAGGTGTATAAATATTTTTGCTTGTTTTACTTCATCACAATATGTAGAAACATTAACGGATAGAGGCTCTAGCATTTCTTTCAATATCTCATGAAATATTAGCATGCTAATCTCTGCTTTAGAGTTGGAATAAAACTTTTTTTTTGCATGACTTGCACATTCAAAGGAAATATAAATTGTTTAGAAAAGACGACCATTAAACCTGCTCTTGGGTTGCAAAACTTTAACTTATGTCCTTGTTTTGCTTCCTTCCATGAAGCTAACGTTCCATCTGATGTGGTTTCATGGAGACAGGGTTTGGAAAAAGTTTTGTGGTAGGTGGTGGAAATGAGAGGTGTTTTTTTTTATATGAAAAATTAATAAAATACTAATATATATTCCAAGCCCATGATATTTTTCATTTAAAATTAGGACCTCCTGTGCCTTTGTCAATAAAGTTATTGTTAAGTCAAATTAAATATATATATATATTTATATTTTCATCCATCCATCACGCTGATCCCAAGTGCGGTCACGAGGGGTGCTGGTGCCTATCTCTAGCTGTCTACGGGTGATGGCGGGGTACACCCTGGACAGGTCGCCAATCCATAAGCCAATTACCTAACAGTCATGTTTTTGGACTTTGTGAGGAAGCCAGAGTACTTGGAAAGAACCCGTGTATGCTAAGGGAGAACATGCAAACCCCATGCTGAAAGACCCCGGGCCGGGAATTGAACCCAGAACCTGCTTGTTGCAAGGCAGCAGTGCTACCCACTGTTTTACTGAGCATATATATAAAAAAAAAACTCTTCTTCACCCATCGCGGGCGATCTCCCCCCCTTTTTCCTCCAAGCTCGGGTCCTCTACCAGAGGCCTGGGAAATTGAGGGTTCTGCGCAGTATTTTTGCTGTTCCTAGAACTGCTGTCTTCTGGACCAAGATGTTTGACGTATTTCCAGAGATCTGCTGTAACTTCTCCTCCAGTTTGGGGTTCTCTACCCCGAGGGCCCAATGACCACGGGCACCACTGATGCCTTGACCTTCCAGGTTTTCTCCAGCTCTTTTCTGAGCCCCTGGTTTGTCTTTAGTTTTTCATGTTCTTTTTTTCCTGATGTTGCAGTCACTTGGTGTTGCTCCATCAACCACAACGCTTTCCTCTGATTTTTTTTCACCACCACAATGTCCGGTTGGTTTTCCATTACCATGCGGTCCATCTGTATCTGGAATAGAGGCTGACACGGGAGTGGATTTTCACTCCTGTCCTGTCCCACTCCCACAGAAAAAAATGGTGTCCCGTCCCGATCCCGGGCCAGAGTAGAAATCTAAATCCTGTCCCATCCCACTCCTGGTGAAATTACTCCCACTCCCATCCCGCTCCCATTCAGAATGACTCCCGCTCCTGCACCACTCCCATTCTTGTTGTTTTTGAGCGCGGGTGAAAAACTCAGAGCGGAAGTTACTATTGGTTTGCTCCCGCTCCTGTCTGCTCCCGTTAATGTTTAATCCTGTACCGTCCCAATCCCGTGATCGTTACTAATATTGACTCCCATCCCACGGGAATCCCACGGGAATCCCGTGACCCGTGGGATTCCCGAAAAAATGTCAGTCTCTAATCTGGAAGTCCCACAGGATCTTGGCTTGATCGTTCTCTACCAACTTTTGAGGTGTTTCACACTCTGACCCTGGAGTTATATTTATTTATTTATATATATATATATATATATATATATATATATATATATATATATATATATATATATATATATATATATATATATGTAATTGAGCATAAATAAAAAAATGACAAATGTTTTCTATTTCTAATTGTGAAACTAATTATTTGATAGTTGGAGAATCCCCCATATATTGTAATTGGTTTTACTATAGGGTTGTTTGAAAGAACCGAATCTTTACACTGATACGAGCTAAATAATTCGGATCCCGAAAGAGAGTCTGAATTCCCATCAGTAGAAGGCCGACACGTAAAACAAAACAGATGCCACCACAGCGCGACAGACCGAGAGGTCGCCGATAACAAACAAGCCTCCGTCTCAAGCCGAGCAGAGTCCAAAACGAAGGAAAGAAAGGACCAAAGATTCACCTAGACGGCCCTAGTTAGTTAGTTAGTCAGACAGTTAGCTCCAGGATAGGTCTAGTTATTTTCTCGTGATCTTCAGCCCGACTAGAAAAGCAGTTCTTCAGTCACAAAGGGTAAGTTTACCCAGTCATGTTAAATATCTTGTGTTTTTTGCGTCTAAAGTTTAAGGCAATCCAGTACTGCAATAAAAGGAAAAAGAAAACAAATTTGCTTTAATACGCCAACAAAAGCCAAGCTAATGTAGAAAGTTGTTCAAGTAAAAAGCAGGTAAGGGAGCTTTGCTAGCACGTGTCGTCGGAAACTTTATCTTTCCAATTCTTTTGTCTTTCCAACTCCAAAAAATACGACTATTAAGTTCAAATGTTACCTTAGTATCAGAAATGACCTAAAGTGGGTTTAAAACAAGTATGATAGTTACAGTAATCTACATGTTTTAAGTTGGCTAGCTTAATCTGCTAACAGCAAAGCTGCTACTCTAGCTAAGTATGCTAACACTTAATCTACAAACATAAATCATGTACGCATGAGTGCAGTTTAAGTATATTGTATTTCCGTCAACTTTTTACGCGATTGTAACATGTTTAATCCTGAAAACAAGCGTGTCATTAATTTTTCTGGTATATTCTTTAAGCAGCGCAGTTAGCATCGGCCCTTAGCCTGCTAGCATGACTCAGTGGATTTGTAGATTTAAAACGGCTGTGGCCTTAGAAAACGACAAGGAAACACACAAAGAAAACAAATCATATTATTGATTTAGTTTTACAGCCCATGAATAATGTAATTATTTTATTCTTGCTTGATTCCGCTGTATGAACAGCTATACTCCTATGCTACTGCTCTAGAAAAGACTAGCTATTGATTCATGGAGTATATCATTAGTGGGGTTTGTCTCTGTTCTTCAGGTATTGGGTTTAAATAATCAATGCAATCGACCTTTTTTATTTGATGTAAGTCTATGATCACAATTTGATTTAATAAGTTCCATCAAAAACATAAGTTGATTGTAAATTAATAGATCAGTATTTAAATAAGAGATAACTCCATGTTGTTATGTGTTGTTTTCTGGTTTTATTTAAAAGAATGGTCAAATGGGTTATGGGATTTTTTTTCTTTTGTAGTCTTTACTATTGAATAAATGTCAGTCAAACCGAAAAATAACACACTAATTAGGTTAATCTGTTGTACAACTGGCCAGAAGAGCTTTTTAATCTCCTTTCAGGCTGCTGACAAGCAATGTGCAGCACAGCTCTAACACCTAATTTCCTGTATGATGGATGAAACTGCAACTTTTGGAACACAATGATGTTTGAATCAATGGAAATATGTGCAAAAAAATAAAAAATAAACCAGACGAATGACGACAAACGCATCATACCAGTCATGTTTACGTAATATTATTGTTGCACTTTCATATCTTCCTGTATTAAAAAAAAAAAATCCTCAGAATTGATGGCATTGTAGGTTTTGGTAAATATTTCTTTAAAATGATCACTTGCATAAATGGAAGTCAAATTAGAAATACAACTTTTATTACTGATAAAATGCAATAGAAGTAGTTGATAACTTTAGAATTTACAATTGTTTAATCAATCAAGAATATATATGCCTTTTTTTCCATCAAGATGCACAGATGGAGCACAGCAGGAAGGAAGCAAAGAGAGTAAAAGTTTTCCAAGTTAGTTTTTTATTTTGAAAAAAAGTCACCTCCTTTCCTGATGGGTTGGTTGGAGATTGAAACCTCACACTGATTCGTGTCAAACAGGACTTGATGTACAGCAGTGTACAAATACTAGCGATCTATATTTGGGTCGAGTAAAATGACAGCGAGGGTACACTAACATGTTACTGTTTATAGAACAACCGATAATATACGTCTAAGGACAGACTGAACATGACGATGGGGAAAAACATGGGATAGTCATGCCCATGAAATTAAAAATGAACTATTATTTGTCATGCTTGTCCATTATCTGGATGATCCCACCACTCTGAGAGCTTTAACATCTAAGCTAACAGGATCTAGATCAGGTTTGACCGTTTTAGGGCAGTGAGAAGCAATCTGGCTCTACAGATGTCCTGAAATATGATTACCTACTAAATATTGCGTCCAAGTAATCCATTGCTGATGTATATGTAGATGTTATAATGATGAGTTTTGACAGACCAACGTCTTGGAGACCCACTGAAATGCAGCATAAAGTCAATATGTAAATAAGCATCTAAATAAATCAGATCATCCAGATGTTTAGTTATTCTTTTGTCCAGAGTTTATTATCCTTTACTAGACATTAACCAATACAAGTTTTTGTTTAAGATTCTCATATTATTCACATTATTCTTAGTGATCTCTGATGAGTGCTTCTGATATATTGGTGCGGATTCTTGCTTCTTCTTTTTCTCCATTTACATTAAATAAATGATGCAGTGATAAAAAAATGTTTGTCAATTTAAGCAAAAATCTTTTAATAACAAAAAAAGCTAAATATCAATGAGGGATAACAAACGGAGGGAGGCAGGGCTTCTGAATGCAATGATCCTAAACTCTAGGTGCCCCTTTTGTTTACGAAAAAGTTTTTGAACTCCCTCAAGTCTCCAGACCTACTCTATCCTTTTCTACAGTTAAAGAAAATACACTTCAAAAACGCTTTAACTACCACCTATAATGTTAACCTGTTAAATCGACCGTTTAACAGAATTCAACATTGCTATCAATATATTAATACATAAATCTATCAAACTGGGTCATTTTTTTGAATTCATTTCTACAAATAAAGGAGTTGATTATCAGCAAAAAAGCAGGTTATTTAGAGTCCAAGAGTTTAAATGGTAAATTTAGTGGAAGATAAAACTGTGGTTAAGAAGTGTGCAAAGGAACCAAAGTTAGCTGCTGCCTTGATGGGATTAGTTTAAATGCTGAAAGAAATAAATTTTGATCAAAGTTACAAATGTATTAATATTTACTTGGATAGGACTCCTGTCATATTTAGATTGGTGAAGCATGTTGGTTTGCAAAGTTAGCTCTTGGAGCCCCTTTAAAGACATTTAGTAGTTTGACAAATCTTTCCTGGTTTAGTCTCTATAAGGAACATAGTAGCACGTTATGAGCTCTGTTTTGTCTTTAATTGGAAACATTTCCACAACAGTAGTCTGACACTAGTCTGAACAATGTTGTTAAAGCTTTTTTCTGGATTTAATCAAGGTAATACTAAGTAAGCATTCAACAATGAAGCCTAAACATGAAGCTGCTTCTATGAAAACGACTTTCCCTAGAAGGCACCTTTTGCCTTTTGAGGAAATCACGAGACGCACCCAGACACACCTGCATGTCTTTGGAAATAAATGTGCTTGAAGCTGTTTTGGATCATCTAACCTGCCAGTCTGACTTTTAGTTCAGTGTCGCATTACAGTCATATAAGAGGGGGCTGGGGGGGTAGAAGTCATAAACAGAGTAGCCTGTAGCTGTTAGGAGATCTGCAGTTTTATCCACATGAATCTGAACCTATATCAACATTTTGGGTACAGGACGGAGTGATGTTGTGCTCCTAAACTGAACATTATTAGTTTTTGTGCCTGTACTTCTAGTTTTATTGATTCTGCCTTGAGTTACACAACTGATTAAAGGGACTTTTTTGTTGCTGCTGTTTTTCAATCTGAGAGAACCACTGAGATGAGCTTTCTACTCCAACCTCTACCCTCCTTTCTTTCCCGGAGCTTTAGGAATCGGAATTTCGAAGACAAACTTCTGACATTTCTGTACAGACGTTTGGTTTTTCCCTGTAAAGGTCCGTCTCACTGACCAAAAAAAAGGCTCATTGGCAAGTCAATCTTTAAGCCCGTTTATCAATTGTTACACTAAACCCTATGCTGGATCAGATGGGTCCTGTAGGACTGTTGGCTTATAATAATTCTAATAAAATTTATTCTGCAGATTTTATTCCTTATTTAGATGTAATATATAGGATAAATCATGGTGCCTTTTTTTTTGTTTTTTGTTCATGTGTTTATCTGCACTAATCTGCCTGTAACGTCCACCTGCAGGTTTCTCTATTGCAGGACCTATTTTTTATTTTTTTTGTCCTCTGATGTTAAAGGAATAGTACACCCAAAACATGATAAGCTTTCATTTTCTACTCACCCCCATGCTGAACAACACTCTGGAGTACTTTTTTGATATCTCAAATGCATCTGGAGATCTGGGAGGCTTCTTGCTGTCTGCTGACATTCAAATAATGGAGGTCTATGGCGCCCGAGGCAGAAAGGTCCATAAAAGTCCACAAAAAACGTGTCAATATTCCTCCATACTGCTCGTCCAATGTATTCCAAGTGTCCTGAGTGGGTAGCGTCCATAATTTACTAGAAACGAAGTCATTTAGAATGTTGTTAGAGCATAAACAGTAGTGTATAGGATTTCCTAAAAGAGCGTTCACGAGTCTACGGAAACCGCGGCAGACCAAACCAGATGAAAGTGCGCATTCAGCGTCTGCTCTGCCGATAATGCAAGCGTAGAAGAAGAAATGTGCTGTTTACCTGTGCAAAGAAAGAAACAACGAAAGAAAAATGTCTGAGGACTTCAGTGTTAAGGAAGAGCATGAGTTCTTTGCCGAGCTGAATGCGCACTTTCATCTGGTTTGGTCTGCCGTGGTTTCGGTAGACTCGTGAACGCGCTTTTAGGAAATCCTATACACTACTGTTTATGCTCTAAAAACATTCTAAATGACTTCGTTTCGAGTAAATTCTGGACGCTACCCACTCAGGACACTTGGAATACATTGGACGAGCAGTATGGAGGAATATTGACACGTTTTTTGTGGACTTTTATGGACCTTTCTGCCTCGGGCGCCATAGACCTCCATTATTTGAATGTCAGCAGACAGCAAGAAGCCTCCCAGATCTCCAGATGCATTTGATATATCAAAAAAGTACTCCAGAGTGTTGTTCAGCATGGGGGTGAGTAGAAAATGAAGGCTAATCATGTTTTGGGTGTACTATTCCTTTAACCAAGCCATTTCATGCCTTTAAATTCATAGGGAAGACACTTTTAATGTCAAATAAATCTGGCTTAATCATGTATATAAATGTATTCTTTATCAGACCATATTGTTCTGAAATGTAGAAAAAATCAATAAAAAAAAATCATCCTGTCTTAAAATCTGTGTCGTTTGTTTCTTTATTTAATGCGTTAGTTATACGTCAGCCTGTACACCTAAATGTGGCCAATCATATATCATCTGTCAATCAAATAATTTGGGTCATAGCATCTTGATTCATATGTCGCAGCTAATATACGCAACGGTTGAAATAAGAAATCAGAATCCTTTCCTTTCCCATTGAGTTCCGTCCCAGTGTTCACGGGGATGGACGTCTGTGTCTTCGGCAGGCGTAGAGCTAACAGAACTGGCAGCGTTGCGAGGCAAGGGCTCAAACATGTACGGCTGGAAGCCTTCTACACCAAACCAAGCTTCTGTTGTTTTGCAAATCCATTAATCTGTGGATTATTTTTTCCAGTAATCAACTAATACTTGGATAGCCAAAGGTTCCTTAAAGATTTTTTACGAAATTAAACCAGGTGACACTAAAACTTTTCCACTTGAGGAGTTCTGGATGTCTACAGAAGGATATGTTTTTTATTATTTTTTTTTATCTTAAATTACAAATGTTTATTTTTTTTCAACCTTGGTATAATTACTGCTCTAAGTTGGTTTCTCTTACAGCTTAAGGCATGTTTTATATTCTTTATACTCCAGTTGTAACAAATTAACCAATTACTAAATGAGTTGACAATTTTTTCAATTATCCCCTAATCATGATTAATCCAATTAATTGTTATAGCCCTAGTTACTATATCTGTGTGGCGCTAAATGCAGCCATCACAAGATGCAGATACTTTGTCTTTAGAAAAAAGTGGGTTAAAACATAACTAGCAAAGAATGATTAGCATGTATCTGGAAACTCAACCCTCTGGTCCTGTGACGATGCATAAGCTTTCTGTGTTAAAGATGTCGTACGAGGCCACATAAATCACCAAAGCATGGACTTTTAGTAGCCACCACATGTGAATCCTGATGCGAACAGCTGGTTTCCTTTGACAGAAAACGTCAAACTGATCTGACTGGAAGATCTGGTTGAATTGTATCTGTAAAGATGACGCGCTGTGAGTTAGTGCTATAAAAATAAATGAAACTGAAGTTTTTTTCTCTCTCAATCTTTGTCAATCGGTCGTAAAACCTGTAAAACCAAGAAATGTTTGTTAAAAAACTTGGTTAAACACTGTTATCCTGCAGGTTAGTGGGGGTATTTCATTTTCATGTTGTTTTTTTTGCCTTTTTTATATTAAAGCTCACAGTTTGTCTGTTTCTCTCCAGGATATCAGTTGGTGGCAGACATTGCTATGGCCCAGGAGACCAATCAGAGCCCAGTCCCTACGCTCTGTGCCACAGGTTGTGGTTTCTATGGTAACCCTAGGACTAATGGCATGTGCTCTGTTTGCCACAAGGAACACCTGTCGAGACAGAACAATGGAGGAGTTAGTTCTTTGACCCCCATTGGTGAGACCCTCTGCTTCTCTTAAATTCTGTCTGACTCTAACTCTACCTCCTGACTGGTGTTTTTTTTTGTTGTGTTCCTCCATCAGGCAGTAGCTCCTCAGCTGAAGAGTCTGCCATCCAAAGTTTAGAGGATACTTTGAATAATGCCGCAGCTGCTGCAGTTGCTGCTGCTGAGGAGGCTGCTGCCTCTGAAGCTGCAGCCGCTGCTGCAGACGCCCTCAGGTGAGAAGCTCCGGCTCAGGTTCTGCCTCAAAGACGATTGTAAAAAGTTTGATTTTGGGTTTCATACATTTTCCTTAAGGATTTATTTTATGCTATAAAAAAAAACGTGGAGATGTTTTTTTTTTTTTTTTTTTTGTAGAAGGGATTTATTTCAGTAGAGAATTTTAAAAACTGGAAATTAGTCGTCATATGTTTCTTACACACTGAGAACTTGTTATAAAGCATTTATTAGTTTTCTTGTGCCTGCAGCTCTTTTAATAATTCTTCCTTCCCATCAGTTTTAAATTAAAGCTCACAAAACAAACTCCAAAACACAAATATGTCTTAAAATTCAATTAAAAACTAGTATGGAGCTAATTTTGTTCCATTATTGTTGAAAGCTAAATGGAAATTTGAAAGAAAAAACAAAATGCAATCCAGAATTAAAACAGATTAATTTTGAGAATAACGATGCTGTTGTTTTTCTCCCAACTATTGTTTTTTAAATATTTTTTTTCATTGTTATATAAAAGTTTTTTTTTATCATGTTTTATATTTGAGAATTTCAAATAATAAAAAAAGTTTAACTTTTTTCAGATTTTGTTCAGATCTTATTTTTTTCAAAATTCCCTTTTATAGATTGAGATTTAAGAGTTGCATTATTAAAAAAAAAAGTATTTTATTGCTTTTAACAACAACAAAGTAATTTGAACAAAATGTATTTAAAAAATGTTTTTTAATTTGAAAATAAAAAAAAATCTGAGAAAACAGCAAAGTTATTATTAAAAGCTTTTTGTGATTAAGAAGTTTTCCAATTTTTCATTATTACTTTTTTCGAATTTTCATTTCCAAAAGGTTTCTTTGCTTGCAAAAATCAATGGGGGAAAAAAAAAACTTGAAAGACCAAGAACTAATACACTTTCACTCTATAGATCTGTATATCTTTCTATTTATTTAATTATAAATAAATGTTATAATCGGTTTGGTGAGGATATATCTCTCCCACCAAATGGCCCAACTTATTTTAGTGAATCAAAGTGGAGTGGGTTAAAACAAAAAACAAAAACAACTTTTTCTATCCATTCTGTTAAAAGTATCTGATTAAAACAATGAAAGGCTGCATTAAAATCCTGTTTAATCTTCTTGATTTGTTCTCTTCACAGCGGGAGTTCAGCTGCCACCTCAGTAACACAACAGATGACTGAAATGAGGCTTTCGTCTGAGGAGAAATTAGCATCAGTGAGCAAACTAGAAGACACAGAAGCAGGTTGGTACCAAAAATGGACAAGCAGACTGATTTACATTCTGCGCGGCGGAGATATCAGCTTGCTTGCCTTCTGATTGTTAATAAATCTCTCTTAGGGAGGTGCGATCTTCTGCAGGGCTCAGTCGTACACATTTCAGGGTTTCCGCAGGTCCTTAAAAACCATTAAGTCATTTAAATCCAATTTCTTGAAATTAAAACCTTGAATGTCATTAAAAATCCCTAAATGTGACACATAAAAATTCACTAAAATGTAGGGAATTCTATTGGAAAAAGTTAATTCGATTTTCTTTATCATGCCATCTATAAAAAGTAAACAACTGTTACCTAACAAATGTGTTGGACGCCAACCATGCAGATGTTTTCTGAACTGCATGAAGATAAATCCTTTCTTGTCTTCTATCCACCTTACTCTTTGCAAAGTGCTGTTGTGTTCTGGACCATTTACTTTAACCACAATGTATCTGGGCCTTATTTACGGAAGAGGATTAGGGCCACTGGAAAAAAAAAAAAGGTTAGCTGATTTTTTTTTATTTCAGTTTAGTATGGGGGAAAAAGTCAGAATTCTGACTTTTTCTACTATACTAAACTGAAATAAAATTTAAAAATCAGTTAACTTTTTTTTTTCCAGTGGCCCTAATCCTCTTCCGCACTTATGTCTAATGTAAAAAAAAGATGATCAATATTTAGGTAAGATATTGCTGTCAGCAGGGAGGAAAGCAATATCAAGTAGATGGCACAGACCTAGGCCACCCAACCATACTCAGTGGATGGACATTGTGCAGGAAATATTCACTAGGGAAACAATGGCCTTTAATTTAAGATTGAAAAAAGCTTAATTTAAAGAAAAATTTAAATCTGTCTGACATTTGTAGCATTTGAAATTGAATGAATGGAAAGGTATTTCAGAAAATTTTGACAACAATAACGACTCAACCAAATACACATTCAATGTATTTTTGTAGCATGTGTTTTTGTTTCCACTGTTTTTTCTAAATATTTCCAGTAAAGTTCCATTTTATTTGTAGTCTTAAAATCTTCTTAAGGTACTTTAAAAAGCATTAAATTAGACTATAAAACCTGCATTTCTTTCTTTCTGTTCATTTGAATGAAAAGTTTTTAAATAACCATTGTATTTTTTGTATTTTATTATTTAAGAAACCAAACAGACTGGTCAGTGATAAATGTTTCCTCCTTTGTCTCAAGTTGTGAATCAGCCTCCCAGTGCCGTTTCTCTCCCCTCCACTGCTGGCAGTGAAGAAGCCGGAGGCCCCGAGGCCCCCAAACCTAAAAAGCATCGCTGCTTTATGTGTCGTAAAAAAGTTGGCCTTACAGGTACGATTAAAAACCTGGATTCATTCTGGTTTAGATATTTATATTCCTTCTCCTTCTAAATCTAAATTTTTATTGTATCTGCTTTATGTCCTTTGTTATTTTTTTAAGGCATTGTTCTTCTAAAACCTTCCAGGACGTTCTCAATTTATATAATCCATTTTCTAATTTCCTGGATGTTTTTGTAATTTTAAATACTATTTCATGCATAATATGCCTCATTGTGACTTTTATTTATTTTTTATTTTGCTGCTTCAAAAACAAAGAGGAAAAAAAAATTCTTGCCGAAAGATTTAAAGGATATAAAATGTCGTTTTCTTCTGTAGTTTTATTTGCCTTTGTTTTCTCCTCTGTGAGGAAGGGCAAGAAAACTGGAAAAAAATTGTCATCAGTTCAATTCAACTTTTTTTTTTTTCTTGTAAAAATATGGTTGGTAAGGATCACTGAAAGTATAAAATTTTATCCAACATCAGAATATGAGAATTAGCTTCTTTGAAGATTACTCAAAGTCAAAATGTTGGATTATTTTATGCTGGATTAGCTTTTTAAACTCACTTTAAATCCTATTTTATTTGCACATTCAGAAAACGGCTGCAGGTGACCTGCTGCAAACAGAGACCATAAGATTCAAAGCTAGAATAACAAAATAAAACAATAAAGGAGGCAAATAAAAGTCTGCTCTCAATAATATTATAAAGCAAGGGAATTTAAATACATTTCAAGAATGAAATGTGAATTTGAAATTTAGACTGAAATGCTATTTCCTGCATCTTGAGGTGAAGTGCAGCTAACTTTTTATCTTTGTTAAAACATTATTTTTGTCCTTATGATGGGAAGTACCGTATTTTCTCGACCATAAGGCGCACCGTACTAAAAGGCGCACTCTCAGTTATGTGTGCCATTTCTGTATTTAACACAGACATAAGGCGCACCGGACTATAGGGCGCGGGTTTTATATACAGGTACATGTCCTCTACTACGTATTTAAAAATAGAGCAGGAGCTAAACTGTATATGTTTGTGTTTTATTCATGTATTTATTACAAAGTATTAATCGAACCCATCGAAGTCATCATCCTCTGTTTCTGAATTAAACAGCTGCACTAAATCAGACATGCCAATTTCCCCTTCTTCTTCGCTGTCAGAGTCACTTTCCGTGCCGTGTGGCTCCTCGGAAATGATGCCGGCTTTTGCGAAAGCGTTCATTTGTTTCACCTTTTTTTTTCACATCGGCTGTGAGATGGGCACGCATGGAGTCTCAGATTAACAGCGATGGTGATGCGTGGAAAAAACCACCTGGTCTCCTTACATTCACCTCCCTCAGCCACTCTTTCATCATCTCCTCATCCATCCAGCCCTTTTCATTTGCCTTAATAACGACTCCAGCTGGAAAAGTCTCTTTAGGCAAAGTCTTTCTTTTAAAAATCACCACAGGCGGCAGCCAAAGCACAACAGTAAACCTCGCCTTTTCGTTCCCCGTTGTGTGTATCGCTACCGTGCTGGTCCCCTTCTTCTCCACCGTGTGATTCACTGGGATATCGAAAGTGAGCGGCACCTCGTCAATGTTGGTGATGTGGCTTGGCTGGATGCGTTTGTCGGCGATGTGTTCGCTGCAGTAGGAGTGGAAGCTCGCCAGCTTTTCATGCACCGTTTCATAAAACAAATTCATTAATCTTGAATTCTCTCGCGGCTGCTCGATTTCCATGTTCCCCTGCGTAGCTGATAGTCTTCAGTTTAAACTGTGTGATAGGCGTGTCTCTTTGCCATTTTTAGGGTTGTTAAGACAACAATGTTCTGCATAAAGCACATACCTGTTCTTTTATACACAATCCACACTTCCCCCTTTAACGTTCTCATGGCGGTCTCAACAACGTACGCCGTAACGACACACATAGGGCGCGCCACACATTTTTAGGGGGAAAAAAAAGACGTTTATATGCGCCTTATAGTCGTGAAAATACGCTATGTGTGCTTGACTAGGGGTATCCAGACGTGCTATACAGGATATAAAGATTTATGTACATGTGTACAGAAACGATGTATGTATTGACTATAGATGGTGTGTATATATAAACCATTTATGGCCCATACATTCATAGTATAGAGTAATTGTTGGAGGCTATAAAATAAATATTAAAGCTATATAAAGATTATATAGGAAAGTTAGGATATTGATTTTATATATTATAATACAGGCTTAATATTGACAGATAAAAGATTTACATATTATATAGAGCTCTAGTTGTGGAGTGCATGTAAGTGGTCCTGGAACTGTCAATGGTTTGTGTGTAAGAACAGTCCATATGTTACTGTAAAAATAAAAGCGAACGTATTTTGCTGGCAGTTTTTGACATTTTAAGTTAATTTAGGCGTTAATAAACAGTTTCAGGGGAGTGATGATGACGCTCTGCATCAGCAGCGGCGTCTGTCTCCCTGCCACCTCCCAGATCAGCTTATCTGATTGGTTGATGTGGCACGTCGAGCAGCAAAAATGTAATCTTTTAAACTCCAGCAGCTGCTGCTTGTGAAATATTGAACGTTTGAGCGAAGTTTCTAGGGGAAAATTAGGACGTGCAAAATCCGTTCCCAAAAACGGGGCGTAAAATTGGTCATTTTTTAGTAAAAGGCGTACAATTTATGCTAAAACCATATCTAATGGTGTAGGTGTTAGCATGGCCATGATGTGTTCTAGTTGTTTATTTTTTTTACTGTTTAAAGGTCGAGTAAACTTTTCATTCATGGTGTTGATGCAGCTCACATTTATGGAAGGTGTTTTTGATTTATTGTTTTTTTTCCCACACTTGTGTTTAAGTTAATTTATTTCAGTATATTTAAATTTTATTATGTATTTTTAGCTACATTTGCTTATTTTAGATGATTAAGTTCAGCTAGTGACAGAGTTTTAAGTCTAACTGTATCATCCATGTAAGGATAGTATTCTGTTAATTAAAAAATACATATTTATCATGTTGATCTGAAAAGAAAAGTTTTTTTTTCATGGTTTGTAATTAAATATCTTGGACTTCCTTGATATTCCAGGTTTTGGTTGCCGCTGCGGGAATCTATTCTGCGGGATTCACCGTTACTCCGACAAACACGACTGTCCCTACGACTACAAAGCCGACGCCGCTGCCAAGATCCGTAAAGAGAACCCCATGGTGGTGGCTGAGAAGATCCAGAGAATATGACTCTTGTTTGACTTTAAAAAATGGAGAGCTATCAGATTTCAGAACACGGACCTGAGCCCACCTTCTTCCTCCAGGATTTAGTTTTTCTTTTCTCCTTTTTGACAGGATTTCTTCCTCCTGTTCACACCGTCTGCCTATTTTTATTTTTTTGTGTGAGTTCGCCATCTCATTTGGAGCATTGTTTTAAACAAACACTATGTGTGCTGTTGGAGCTGGTTGAGGAGGACGCCGATGGAGTGGTTTCCCTTTAAAACGTCCTGCTGATTGCTTCCCGCTCCGGTTTATTCCCACTCGGATACAGCGTCAGGTCAGACTCTCGGCCTGTTTGTGCTTGCACTCTGCTGGCTTGAGTAGCAAAATAGAATTTTAATTCTTTCTTCATCAGTTCTTGACCTCCTTAAGAGGTCGTTTTCATCCCAGTGGATTCCTGGATCTCTCCTCTACTTTGCCATAAACTAAACCCACAACCTGGATTGCTGCCGGGAGACATTTTTTTCCCATAACGCCCAGTCATGTTGTGCTCCTCTGCTAACGTGGGGGTCGAACCGTCTACAGACGTCACACAAAGACTCTTCCCTTTGGGTTTTCCGGACGTTGCCGTTAAATAGTTTTCCTGAACACTAGTTTGTGTGTTCTAGCGTTTCGGAAAAGTTAATTTTTCAACGTTTCTTTAAGAAGTCACATTGTGGGGAGGTGATGTTTCATGTTTGATGGAGTAGCATAACCAGCTATTGGGTGAATCTTTTTTTTTTTTTTCTTGAGGAATCTGTGTGCGTAGTCGGAGCGTTTGGTTGAAAGTTTTAAGATACTTTTCTTCTTTCTGGGTCTTGCTGCTTTTTTTTTTTTTTACCCCTTTTTAGTTCCATGTTTGTACAAACCTTCGTATTTATATTCTGCAGTGTGTGTGTAATCTCCCAATATTGTATGATGTTAATAAATTATGTTCACAAATGCACAACAAGGAATATTTGGTCCTTTTTATGTTGCGTCTTCAGCGGCTAATATGTGCAAATATGTCAATCAGTTGATTATAAAAAAAAACTCATTATATAAATTCATTACACTGGTTTATATTTCAAGCATTTTAAATTAAAGGTTGTTGCTTCCACATTTTTTCATAGACCTGTTTTTTCCTTCCATTAATTTTTTTCATTTAGATATATGAAAGTAATTTTGGTAGCTATAAATATTCTTCATCCAAAATGTTTTTTGCTGTTTACATGATTGTAATATTTTCTTTGCGCAGATTAAGGACATTTTAAGACGGCTGTGAATAGTCTTGAATTCTGCAGATCACACCAATAGAAAAGAGGGAAGCCAATTATTGAAATTCTCCTGGGAGTGGATTCAACCTGCTGCTGGAGCACTTTTCTCTGGGCAAGAATCAGGATTTAATTCAGAATTTTTATATATATATATATATATATATATATATATATATTAGGGTTGTCACGATACTAAACTTTTCAACTCGATACCGATACTAAGGAAAATATTCGATACTCGATACCACAAGGATAAAATTTCAACAGAAATATTTTGATTAATAATTAAAATACAATAAACAATAAGAACAACATTTTGAGGTTGTTTGCTGTGCACAGTATTTAGCAAGCTTGATAAAAAAACGTACAAAATTAAAATTAAGTTTTCCTTACTTGGCTATGCTTTGCACACATAACAATGACACTAGCCAAACTGGTTAAGAAACAAAAATAATTCTCAGCAGCTGCAACTGTTACAAAAAAAGTCTGAAACTGAAAAGTGCGTAGAATTATTCAATCACAGTGTTCAGAAAGTGCATTGTCCTCTATTCTGCACTTTAGATGAATGACTGTTTAGGTGCGACTGGTACTCGATACTTTTGAAAATGAGTATTGTATCCGGATACAACATTTCAGTATCGATACTTTTTTGAGTATTGATACTTTTGACAACCCTAATATATATATATATATATATCCATATACCGGCCACTTTATTAGGTACACCTGTCCAACTGCTCGTTAACACTTAATTTCTAAGCAGCCTATCACATGGCGGCAACTCAGTGCATTTAGGCATGTAGACATGGTCAAGACAATCTCCTGCAGTTCAAACCGAGCATCAGTATGGGGAAGAAAGGTGATTTGAGTGACTTTGAACGTGGCATGATTGTTGGTGCCAGAAGGGCTGGTCTGAGTATTTCAGAAACTGCTGATCTACTGGGATTTTCACGCACAACCATCTCTAGGGTTTACAGAGAATGGTCCGAAAAAGAAAAAACATCCAGTGAGCGGCAGTTCTGTGGGCGGAAATGCCTTGTTGATGCAGAGGTCAGAGGAGAATGGCCAGACTGGTTCGAGCTGATAGAAGGGCAACAGTGACTCAAATAACCACCCGTTACAACCAAGGTGGGCAGAAGAGCATCTCTGAACGCACAGTACGTCGAACTTTGAGGCAGATGGGCTACAGCAGCAGAAGACCACACCTGGTGCCACTCCTTTCAGCTAAGAACAGGAAACTGAGGCTACAATTTGCACAAGCTCATCGAAATTGGACAATAGAAGATTGGAAAAACGTTGCCTGGTCTGATGAGTCTCTATTTCTGCTGCGACATTCGGATGGTAGGGTCAAAATTTGGCGTCTACAACATGAAAGCATGGATCCATACTGCCTTGTATCAACGGTTCAGGCTGGTGGTGGTGGTGTCATGGTGTGGGGAATATTTTCTTGGCACTCTTTGGGCCCCTTGGTACCAATTGAGCATCGTTGCAACGCCACAGCCTACCTGAGTATTGTTGCTGACCATGTCCATCCCTTTATGACCACAATGTACCCAACTTCTGATGGCTTCTTTGGGATGTGGTGGAACGGGAGATTCGCATCATGGATGTGCAGCCGACAAATCTGCGGCAACTGTGTGATGCCATCATGTCAATATGGACCAAACTCCCTGAGGAATGCTTCCAGCACCTTGTTGAATCTATGCCACGAAGAATTGAGGCAGTTCTGAAGGCAAAAGGGGGTCCAACCCGTTACTAGCATGGGGTACCTAATAAAGTGGCCTGTGAGTGTATATATATATATATATATATATATATATATATATATATATATATATATATATAAAAATTTTAACATTTCATATAAAATGATTTAACTTGGTTAATTTTAACAGATTTAGAATGATCTGAAATGCAGTCAGAAAAAAATCTTTTCACCATGAAATGCACCTGAAAGGAAAGCCACAGTCGGCCACTAGATGGCAGAAAAGTCACAAGGACGGTTTTGAAGACCAGCGTTAACTTTTTCAAAAATGAGGTAAATAGATAAGTGAAAACTCTTTAAAATGCTCTTTTTTTATTAAATATTTAATAAAAAAGGGGGGTTTATAATCTGCAAAACTTGAAAACAAATACATAATTCCTCCCTTCACACACATCATTTAAAGTCGTTACTATGAAATGTTGCCATTTTGTTCTGACTGATCTCTGTTGTCTACAGGTGCTGGTCATAAAATTAGAATATCATGAAAAAGTAGATTGATTTCAGTAATTCCATTTAAAAAGTGAAACTTGTATATTATATTCATACATTACATACAAACTCATATATTTCAGATGTTTATTTTGTTTAATTTTGATGATTACAAATGACAACAAATGAAAATCTCAAATTCATCATATCAGAAAATTAGAATATTACTGAAGACCAATAAAAACAAAGGATTTATAGAAATGTTGGCCAACTGAAAAGTATGAACATGAAAAGTATGAGCATGTACAGCACTCGGTATTTAGTTGGGCCTCCTTTGGCCTGTATTACTGCAGCAATGCGGCGTGGCATGGAGTCGATCAGTCTGTGGCACTGCTCAGGTGTTATGATAGCCCAGGTTGCTCTAATAGTGGCTTTTAGCTCTTCTGAATTGTTGGGTCTGGTGTATTGCATCTTCTTCTTCACAATACCCCATAGATTTTCTATGGGGTTAAGGTCAGGAGAGTTTGCTGGCCAATTAAGAACAGGGATACCATGGTCCTTCAACCAGGTACTGGTAGCTTTGGCACTGTGTGCAGGTGCCAAGTCCTGTTGGAAAATGAAATCTGCATCTCCAAAAAGTTGGTCAGCTGCAGGAAGCATGAAGTGCTCTAAAACTTCCTGGTATGTGGCTGCGTTGACCCTGGACCTCAGAAAACACAATGGACCAACACCAGCAGATGACATGGCACCCCAAACCATCACTGACTGTGGAAACTTTACACTGGACTTCAAGCAACGTGGATGAAGTGCCTCTCTTCTTTTCCTCCAGACTCTGGGACCTTGATTTCCAAAGGAAATGCAAAATTTACTTTCATCAGAGAACATGACTTTGGACCACTCACCAGCAGTCCAGTCCTGTTTCTCTTTAGCCCAGGCAAGACGCTTCTGACGCTGTCTGTGGTTCAAGAGTGGCTTGACACAAGGAATGCGACAGCAGAAACCCATGTCTTTCATACGTCTGTGTGTGGTGGTTCTTGAAGCATTCACTCCAGCTGCAGTCCACTCTTTGTGAATCTCCCCCACATTTTTGAATGGGTTTTGTTTCACAATCCTCTCCAGGGTGCGGTTATCTCTCTTGCTTGTACACTTTTTTCGACCACATCTTTTCCTTCCCTTCGCCTCTCTATTAATGTGCTTGGACACTGAGCTCTGTGAACAGCCAGCCTCTTTAGCGATGACCTTTTGTGTCTTGCCCTCCTTGTGCAAGGTGTCGATGGTCGTCTTTTGGACAACTGTCAAGTCAGCAGTCTTCCCCATGATTGTGTAGCCTATAGAACTAGACTGAAAGACAATTTAAAGGCTTTTGCAGGTGGTTTGAGTTAATTAGCTGATTAGAGTGTGGCACCAGGGGCCATCAATTTTGAACCTTTTCACAATATTCTAATTTTCTGATATGATGAATTTGAGATTTTCATTTGTTGTCATTTGTAATCATCAAAATTAAACAAAATAAACATCTGAAATATATGAGTTTGTATGTAATGTATGAATATAATATACAAGTTTCACTTTTTAAATGGAATTACTGAAATCAATCTACTTTTTCATGATATTCTAATTTTATGACCAGCACCTCTATAAATAAGAATTAAATATTTTCTTTGACCGTTACACCACCTTCTGTTAGATGAAGTCCAGCAGAGTTAATTAAAATGAATGCAGGATCAAAGCATGTTATCAGCCCTTTATTAGCCGATGCTATTATAATCGCCTTGTTAATTCGAGCATCACGTCTTACTTCTCACCTTCACATGGATTAAGGTGTCAAAAGGTCACCTTCCAGAACAGCCAACTGTGAAATTGAATCATTATGCAGGTGAAAGATGAGCTCTCTGGTCATTTTTAATGAGGCTTGGAGGCGTTTATTGCAGCTCTCAGGTCTCTCACCTTTCCTCTTTTATTTTCCTGCAAACAGCATGAAGACAGAAGGAACACATCCCGGCTGCACGGCCACGTGTGCCTATTTACAGCTGGCTAAATGACCCTCTCACACAGAAACCTAAACCTTCATTAAATCTTTAAGTCTTCTGCAGTTCTCCTGCGTGGTTCTCGGATAACAGGACAAGTGAGAGTGTTTCAAGGACTCCTTTAGATGGGAAACCACGGCCATTACACCTGGCTGAGTACAGCAGAACCTCTGAATGTTGCTTCCTTTATGAAGGCCGACACCAGATGTTCTGGGAATTATCCTCTTCCATCAAGAGTACATACACTTTTTACCTCTTCAGGTAACAAAGAAAATTCCCAGCAACACCTGTTGTCACCTGCAGCTGTCGCCATGGCGACAGGACCGTTAGATACCTGAGTTGGGTGCTGGCGGGGAGCCGAGGCTGAGCAGACGGACGGTGCAGAGAGGAGGAGAGGCTGCTTTCTTTGGTTTCTCCACCATGCCGAGAAGAGGCGCCGCTGCAGAGGAAGGTGAGCTGCACATTTTAACCTGAGCTCACCGATCCAGAATGCAGGAATATTTCAGGAATGGGCTTTATAATAACATAACTTTATTTAAATAAGATCTAAGTTTGCTAAATTGTAACAGAAAGTTTCATCACTGCTGTTTATTGTTGTTTTTGTCTGTAATGGTTTCCAGCATCTGCTCTGCTCACTTCCAGAAGTCCAGTCAGTATCTCTATAGAGGCTTTTTGCTCTGTGGAGGTTTGGATCATTCACTTTTTACAACACAAAACTGCAAAATCATGACAATTGGTCCTATATTTTTAAGAGTTTTGGTGATCAGCGATGGGCCGATATTTACATCTGAAACTGATATTATCCACTGATGTCATCTACTAACACAAATGTCAAAAAAATTTACCGCAGTCAATTCTCTAAAGTTCTCATTTATATATTTACATCTCTAATTCATGTCCAGGTAAAACAAGTTTGTGTTTTTTCATAGGAATTGTTCAGTGTTTTTATATAAAATGCAATCAGGACACTGAGGTGTATTTTGTACAGAAGAGGACTAAGGCCACTGAAAAAAAAAAAGTTAACTGATTTTAAAACAGTTTTTATTTATTTCAATATGGGAAAAAAGTCAGAATTCTGACTTTTTTCTCAGAATTCTGACTTTAATCTCAGAATTTTGACTTTTTTCCTCAGAATTCTGACTTTAATCTCAGAATTCTGACTTTAATCTCAGAATTCTAACTTTAATCTCAGAATTCTGACTTTAATCTCAGAATTCTAACTTTAATCTCAGAATTCTGACTTTAATCTCTGAATTCTGACTTTTTTCTCTGAATTCTGACTTTTTCCTCAGAATTCTGACTTTAATCTCAGAATTCTGACATTAATCTCTGAATTCTGACCTTTTTCTCTGAATTCTAACTTTAATCTCAGAATTCTGAATTTGATCTCAGAATTCGGACTTTAATCTCAGAATTCTGACTTTAATCTCTGAATTCTGACCTTTTTCTCTGAATTCTAACTTTAATCTCAGAATTCTGAATTTGATCTCAGAATTCTGACTTTTTTCCCAGAATTCTGACTTCAATCTCCAAATTATGACTTTTTTTCTCAGAATTTTGACTTTAATCTCAGAATTCTGACATTAATCTCTGAATTCTGAATTTTTTCTCAGAATTTTGACTTTAATCTCAGAATTCTGACATTAATCTCAGAATTCTGACTTTTTTCCCAGAATTCTAACTTTAATCTCAGAATTCTGACTTTTTTCCCAGAATTCTGACTTCAATCTCCAAATTATGACTTTTTTTCTCAGAATTTTGACTTTAATCTCAGAATTCTGACATTAATCTCTGAATTCTGAATTTTTTCTCAGAATTTTGACTTTAATCTCAGAATTCTGACATTAATCTCAGAATTCTGACTTTTTTCCCAGAATTCTAACTTTAATCTCAGAATTCTGACTTCAATCTCAAAATTATGACTTTTTTCTCAGAATTTTGACTTTAATCTCAGAATTCTGACTTTTTTCTCAGAATTCTGACTTTAAACTCAGAATTCTGACTTTAATCTCAGAATTCTGACATTAATCTCTGAATTCTGAATTTTTTCTCAGAATTTTGACTTTAATCTCAGAATTCTGACTTTAATCTCAGAATTCTGACTTTTTTCCCATATTAAACTGAAATCAAATTTTAAAATCAGTTTACTATTTTTTTTTCTCAGTGGCCCTAATCCTCTTCCGTAATTATTTATCTCATAGTTCAATCCGGTTTATTAATAAAGCACCAATTCTCAACCCATGGCATCTCAAGGCACTTTACAGAGACAACTCAACCAGATCAATGTTTTCTCCATAGGGAAAACAAGCTTAGAGCCCCTTCATCTCAACTTTTTGATTAGAAACTATCATACCCTGCCTCACATCACAGCTGATCAGAGCACATGGGCGATTGGTTAATGTTTAGGACAAGTGCAATGGCGTAACGACACAACAATAGGCCCGTAAGCAACATTATCTGGGTGGGCCCCATATGAAATACAACACGTGATAAATGTTCAGGATACGGCGACAGCTCCATTAATCGGCCAAGAAAATACAATTATGCAATTCTCAGTAGTATATGATCACACATCACACATGGAAAAATGTGTGATGTGTTTCTCCGGATGGTTCTTCCATAAGTGAGATATTACATTAGAAGCATTGAAGGACGAAGTGGTTGGCTCCCCCAAGCATGACAAGGACCTCACATTCATTGCAAATCGCAAAGTTCAAGTCATCATTTTAAACTTTGAAAAAAGTCCCACACTGCAGACATTACGTTAGTTTCCTTCTGCTGCACAGTTGTTCTTATTCCTGTAAGGTTTTATGGCGGTTTGAAAACCAGTTAAAGTGCATTACTGGCATGAACTGATAAGGAGTTAAACAAGGAAACAGGAAACAAGACTTGCCCCCAGAAAAAAATAAAAATAAAATAAAATAAATTAATAAAAAAATATATATTTATAATAATTTTCCAACTGTGTAATTTAACCCAACCGAATTATTTCTAATTAATCTTAAAGTTATTGTCACTCTGCCAGTTTCTGATTGTCCTGCTCATTTTCCCATCATACTTTCAAACGTTTCCCAGTTTAAATCTCTGACTTCAACACACTTTTCTGCAGCTTTTACTATTATTTTGATTTTTTTTCAGTTTCTTTGTCATCTGAGCACTACAATTGATCACTTCTACCATGAAAAGTACAAAATCTTTCTTTTTTACCATCAAAGAGAGTTTTGCAGTTTTGGGACACTCCTCCAGAGGTTTTGAACTTGTCATTTCTTTAACTGTTGGTTTAGGTCTTTCTGACTGGGATGGGATCCTTTTTGCAGCTTCAGCATAAGTTATTCCGAGTTATAATTTCACTTTTCTTATCTCTTCAGATCTTTTGCTCACTACACAACCTCAATATGCAGCCGGTTGTTCTCCACCACAGTTGCAGCATGTAATCTTCTTTCCCCACAGTTTCCATATTCATGCTCTCCAGCACACCTTCCACATCTCTGTTCTCCTTTACATACTGCCGCTGTATGTCCGAATTTTTGGCATTTGAAGCATCTCAGACGCGAAGGGTTGGACATCTTTACACTGTAGCTCATACAATGAAAACCTAACTGAGTAATTGCTCTTTTTCAAATTTGATTAATACTGATAAGTGTTCACACCTTTCTCCTTTTCTTGTCATTTTTAACTTTCACCTTTTTTACTTTTGCACCACTTATATTTTCTGGAATCTCTTTTTTAGATACTTTTAGAGGAACTTCTCCGATGACTCTCCTGTTAATCCTTTCGTTCTCCACCAAGCTGCACTGAACTCTTTTCCCCTCATCTTGTTAATCTGTATGGCTTTGACATTTTGAGCGCTGTCTCTGCAGTTTATTAACAGGTCTATACAGTATTTTGGCATCTTGGACTTCTCCTACAAGTTTGTTTATCGATTTTGTTAACTGACCCAGATTCCAATCTGGAAAAGAGACTCCCTGATTAATTAGTTTAGTTTTTTGTTTTCCTGTGTTTTCTAGATTGTTAATCACTTGACTTGTTCTGAACTGGACTCCCCTTCAATTGATCTCTGCGTTTTATGCTTTTTTTCTAATTTTTTTATTCTACTCTCTTCCAATCTTTTTGTTTTCACTATTTCCTTCTTCCATCCCACAATAATCGCTTCCCATTTCATCGCTATTCACGACCCAGGTCATTTATCCTGAAGCGGCTTAGAAACACGCGTCCTCTGCAAAACAGTTAGTAGGGCGGCGCAGTTGAATGAAGAATTCTTCTTCGTCTTCTTCTTTTCTTTTTGGCGGGTCTAATGACATCACCCGGGAGCGCCGCCTTTTGGCAGAGGTGCTAATTCTGGCATATTTCACAAAATCTTTGCATTATATTATCAACTTTTCATTATCGGGAAAAACCGATAAGGATATAGACAGCTATGCTAATGTCGGATGATATTATCGGACATTCCTTAAAAAAATAAAACTATATATATATATATATATCTACAGTACAGACCTAAGGTTTAGACACCCTTTGCCATTCAAAGAGTTTTCTTTATTTTCATACACTGAAGACATCAAAACTACGAATTAACACGTGGAATTGTATACTTAACAAAAAATGTGAAACAACTGAAAATATGTCTTATATTCTAGGTTCTTCAACGTAGCCACCTTTTGCTTCAATTACTGCTTTGCACTGTCCTAGCAAAATAGGAAGCAGTGAATCAGATCCTTATCTACTGAAAATACTTCAAGAGGGCATCAAAGGTTAAACAAGAGGTCTAAAAAAAGACAAAAGCTAAAGCTGTATTACTGATTTAATAATAGGGAAGAAGATGGAAAATGGCCGCCGTTGAGGCGTTTCAGGGCAACAGTCAGTACTTACCAAAAATCACGTTGTTAAGGCCCATTACCAAAAACAACCTGGATGGAAGTATATTGTGTGGACAAATTGAATAAAAGGGTCTCTTTTCATCCAGCAAATAAAACAACAACATTGCACGGTGGTGGCAGTGTGATGGTCGGGAGCTTCAAAGCCTGGATAGCTTTCTCTTGCTCATTGAAGAGTTATCTGTTCATCTCAGATTTACTAAAGGAGAATTTCTGGGCAGAAGCTCATGACCTAAAATTGAGTTCTATTGGAATAAAGGCAAACATTTTGTAATGTCCTAATCAAAGGCTACAATCAACTAACTGAGGAGCTGAAGCATGACCTTAAACAGTTGTTTCATGCCTGAAAGCCCTCCATTAGTAGCCTCGTGAGACCATCCTGATCTCGTGAGCTTTCAAGGTTTCACTCGCAGATTGGCTACTTTCCGTTAAAGAAAATTTGGAGCCGTTCACCAAACGAACGTCCAATCAGCGTTGGCTTTGAGGCGGGTTGAGGTGTGACGCAACGAGAAGCGCGACAGTTCAGTCTAAAGAACATGGCGGCTTCAGCCGATGAAACTAGCATTAGCGTGGCTATTGAGCAAGTTTTATCGGAATTACAGAGTATTTCTTCACTGAAAGAAGAGCAAAACACTGCTCTGGAGGCTTTTCTCAGAGGAAAATATGCTTTTGCTCTTCTCTCGACTGGTTTCGGCAAGAGTTTGATCTATCAATTGGCTCCTCTTCGTCGTCGCTCTGTTAGTACGTCATATGCTTCGTTGATCTGATTGGTTTATTTGGCCCGTCTATCACCAACATAGGCCAATCAGCTAACCATTATTTTCGCCCCTTCCCAAAATTACTTCAACAGAAGGTTTCCAGATGGATATGTGGAGCAAATCCATCTGGCGGAGTCAGATTACTCCATTAGGACTGAATAAAGCAATTAGCAATGAGCCTTTAACTCCTTTAAACCCACCGGATCGCCGGCGACCCGGTGGACCTTAAGTTGGGGTAATAACTGAGAATACATAAAATTCCACTTGTAAAATTTTTACCAGCAGGTGGAGCCGTTGTGCGCAGCTCCAAGCTTACATTAGAAGTTCAAAGCCCACAGCTCTGGAACTGTTATAGCTAGAGGTCTGAAATTTTCCGAATTTGTGGTTGACGTGATGTAGAACACATATAATACAATAAAACACGCTTTATCTCAAGAATGTCTTTATTACTGCTGTTCAAAAAAGACCTATCATTTCCGAGAATAAAAAAACAGCTTTGAGTCATGTTTGAACTGATCCAGCTTGGTCTGTGTTCTACTCACCCAGTTAAATTTTTTTTTCATAATTTATACAGGTGCTGGTCATAAAATTAGAATATCATGAAAAAGTAGATTGATTTCAGTAATTCCATTTAAAAAGTGAAACTTGTATATTATATTCATACATTACATACAAACTCATATATTTCAGATGTTTATTTTGTTTAATTTTGATGATTACAAATGACAACAAATGAAAATCTCAAATTCATCATATCAGAAAATTAGAATATTGTGAAAAGGTTCAAAATTGATGGCCCCTGGTGCCACACTCTAATCAGCTAATTAACTCAAACCACCTGCAAAAGCCTTTAAATGGTCTTTCAGTCTAGTTCTATAGGCTACACAATCATGGGGAAGACTGCTGACTTGACAGTTGTCCAAAAGACGACCATCGACACCTTGCACAAGGAGGGCAAGACACAAAAGGTCATCGCTAAAGAGGCTGGCTGTTCACAGAGCTCAGTGTCCAAGCACATTAATAGAGAGGCGAAGGGAAGGAAAAGATGTGGTCGAAAAAAGTGTACAAGCAAGAGAGATAACCGCACCCTGGAGAGGATTGTGAAACAAAACCCATTCAAAAATGTGGGGGAGATTCACAAAGAGTGGACTGCAGCTGGAGTGAGTGCTTCAAGAACCACCACACACAGACGTATGAAAGACATGGGTTTCTGCTGTCGCATTCCTTGTGTCAAGCCACTCTTGAACCACAGACAGCGTCAGAAGCGTCTTGCCTGGGCTAAAGAGAAACAGGACTGGACTGCTGGTGAGTGGTCCAAAGTCATGTTCTCTGATGAAAGTAAATTTTGCATTTCCTTTGGAAATCAAGGTCCCAGAGTCTGGAGGAAAAGAAGAGAGGCACTTCATCCACGTTGCTTGAAGTCCAGTGTAAAGTTTCCACAGTCAGTGATGGTTTGGGGTGCCATGTCATCTGCTGGTGTTGGTCCATTGTGTTTTCTGAGGTCCAGGGTCAACGCAGCCACATACCAGGAAGTTTTAGAGCACTTCATGCTTCCTGCAGCTGACCAACTTTTTGGAGATGCAGATTTCATTTTCCAACAGGACTTGGCACCTGCACACAGTGCCAAAGCTACCAGTACCTGGTTGAAGGACCATGGTATCCCTGTTCTTAATTGGCCAGCAAACTCTCCTGACCTTAACCCCATAGAAAATCTATGGGGTATTGTGAAGAAGAAGATGCAATACACCAGACCCAACAATTCAGAAGAGCTAAAAGCCACTATTAGAGCAACCTGGGCTATCATAACACCTGAGCAGTGCCACAGACTGATCGACTCCATGCCACGCCGCATTGCTGCAGTAATACAGGCCAAAGGAGGCCCAACTAAATACTGAGTGCTGTACATGCTCATACTTTTCATGTTCATACTTTTCAGTTGGCCAACATTTCTATAAATCCTTTGTTTTTATTGGTCTTCAGTAATATTCTAATTTTCTGATATGATGAATTTGAGATTTTCATTTGTTGTCATTTGTAATCATCAAAATTAAACAAAATAAACATCTGAAATATATGAGTTTGTATGTAATGTATGAATATAATATACAAGTTTCACTTTTTAAATGGAATTACTGAAATCAATCTACTTTTTCATGATATTCTAATTTTATGACCAGCACCTGTATAGTCAGAAATAAGAGGGTGTTAGCTTTGAAATAATGTATTGCACATGTAATTTGGGCTTACAGTTCCTAAGTTATTTGCTTTTTTATTTGGGTATGCAAAATAGGCAAGGATTACCCAAAATGAGGTGGATGTTAAAGGAATAGTACACCCAAAACATGATTAGCCTTCATTTTCTACTCACCCCCATGCTGAACAACACTCTGGAGTACTTTTTTGATATCTCAAATGCATCTGGAGATCTGGGAGGCTTCTTGCTGTCTGCTGACATTCAAATAATGGAGGTCTATGGTGCCCGAGGCAGAAAGGTCCATAAAAGTCCACAAAAAACGTTTCAATATTCCTCCATACTGCTCGTCCAATGTATTCCAAGTGTCCTGAGTGGGTAGCGTCCATAATTTACTCGAAACGAAGTCATTTAGAATGTTTTTAGAGCATAAACAGTAGTGTATAGGATTTCCTAAAAGAGCGTTCACGAGTCTACGGAAACCGCGGCAGACCAAACCAGATGAAAGTGCGCATTCAGCTCAGCAAAGAACTCATGCTCTTTCTCAACACTGAAGTCCTCAGATATTTTTCTTTCGTTGTTTCTTTCTTTGCACAGGTAAACAGCACATTTCTTCTTCTACGCTTGCATTATCGGCAGAGCAGACGCTGAATGCGCACTTTCATCTGGTTTGGTCTGCCGCGGTTTCCGTAGACTCGTGAACACGCTATCAGGAAATCCTATACACTACTGTTTATGCTCTAAAAACATTCTAAATGACTTCGTTTCGAGTAAATTCTGGATGCTACCCACTCAGGACACTTGGAATACATTGGACGAGCAGTATGGAGGAATATTGACACGTTTTTTGTGGACTTTTATGGACCTTTCTGCCTCGGGCACCTTAGACCTCCATTATTTGAATGTCAGCAGACAGCAAGAAGCCTCCCAGATCTCCAGATGCATTTGAGATATCAAAAAAGTACTCCAGAGTGTTGTTCAGCATGGGGGTGAGTAGAAAATGAAGGCTAATCATGTTTTGGGTGTACTATTCCTTTAAGAGGTTAATAAATCAAAACATAATTTGAAAACATTTTATTTCTTTTCCCAAGATTAAAAAGAAAACCTAAAGCAAAAAGCAGAAAAAGTCCAAGTCAAATAAAACTGTCATCTTTTTAACTTTTTGTTAACTGTCTTCCTTAGTTGGAATAGAGATAGACGAAGATGTGAGCGACAGTGATGGTAAGTAAATAAAACTGAATATACTAAGAGTTTGATGTGTTTAATCAAAAGTTATTGATCTAAATGTAATTTGTAGATGGTGGAAACCGGAGGAGAGCAAACAGGAGACAGGCAGGTGGACGAGGAGGAGGAGGAGGAGGAGGTGCAAGAGGAAGAGGTCGAGGCAAAAAGGCAGACAGCGAAGAGGAAGAAGATGAGGAGGAGGAGGCTCCAAAGAGACGAGCAAAAGGCGGAAACAAGAGGGGGGCTGCTAATAAACGAGGTGGCGGTAAAAACGACGACGATGACAGTGAAGATGAGGCTCCTAAGAAGAAGAGAGGAGGTGCAGCCAACAGGAGGAAAGGTGGCAAAGCCCAAGAAAGCGAGGAGGACGACAGTGAGGCTGAGAAAGGAAAGAGGGGGAAGAGAGGAGGAAAGAAAGGAGGGAAGGAGGAGGACAAGGGGAAGAAAGGCGACGCCAAAGGAAAGGACAAAGGGAAAGACGACGATAAGGACAAGAAGAAAAAGAAAAAGAAAGATGACAGGTAGGCCAAAGAACAGCTAAATAAATTTCTGTTTTCAATCCCTTTCTCACCTTCTGGCCCCTAGTGGAGGATTTAGACAAGTATTGATACCGGTAACTTATTATAAAAATGCTGTGTATTACTTCTGACATGTTTCTATTTTTCTGATTTTCTCTCTCTTTTGCTAAATGTTCTCCTCCAGCTCATCGGATTCAAGCTCAAACTCAGACGAGGAGGAAGAGTCCATGTCAGAGGGGGAGATGGCCCGGCTGATGGAGGAGGTGGAGGAGAAGAAGAAACTGATCGCAAACATCAGGAATAAGCCTTGGAGGATGAAGCGAAGGCTGGTTCTCTTAAAGTAATGCTTAAAAAGGGGAATATTATTGCTTGTTTCTGTCTGGAGATCAACTATAGAACATTTTATTGAGGCTAAAAGCAGTTTCAATATTCACTTTTTAACATTTTCTATCAGAAATCTTGTCATGCTACATTTTTGGTCATCTTTTATAGTTTTTTTCTTTTTTACGACTATTGATTCAATGATGTACATGATAGATTATTGATACAATGAATGAGTCCTAGAATTTCCAAGCACATTGCAGTAAAATGCTACTGTAATAATGTGAACATCGTGATAAATTAAAACCTTAAATAAGTTGCATCCATGTAAAAAAACAGACATAAAGTAAATTAAATTAGTTGTTTCTGCAAAAAAGTCTTAGCATGACTTAATGTAGACGTCGTAAAAGTATTAGGTTAAATTAAGAAAAGCAAGCATTGTGTAAAATAATTTATATAAAAACTTGAAGAACTATATTATTTGGGGCTCTAAGATAAACTAAATAGATTTACTAAACAATAAATTAATTTTAAATCCTTAAAGAGAGACACAGCACTAAAAATTCTATATTATCAGTTTGCGAAAAACGTATTATTGCTACAATAGTGTTTTGTTGTTCATAATAATTTCTTTTCCATGTGCATCTCTTCAAACAACACATTTTTCCAAATGTAAAATTAGCTTTATTGCTTTTTTCAACTTTCAGTTTCACTTTTCTTATCTCATATTTATGACTCTCCAAATTATAATAAGAGTGATCTAAATAATTTGCTTTTAAAAACACATTTACCAAGAAACCTGACATTTCAAAGCTTTATGAAAACAAGTACAACAACAATTTCACCCTATTTCTTCACCTTGCAAATCTACATAAACAAGTGCATCGTCTGCATATCGTTTGAGTTTGTTTAGCATTTTTATGCTGCTCTGCAGGGAAGCTCAACAATTTGTGGATAAGTTTGAAGGAGCTCTGGGCAAAGGAAAAGGCAGGAAGTGGTATGCCTACAAAGTGATGATGACCAAGGTTTGGATTGAAATAGAAAAAAAAAACGTTTTTTTCTTACTTGATGGTTTCAGGCTAAACATATGCTTGTTTTTTTTTTTGTAGAAATGGATTAAGTTTCAGAGAGATTTTGAGAATTTCAGAACAGCCTGCATCCCCTGGGAGAGAAAGATCAAAGAGGTGGAAAGTAGGTTTGCTTTAACATGTTTTAAACGTGTATAAATCACAAACCTTTTTTTTGTGGATACTATATTTAAAAATGAGACTTGCATCTTTAGGTCACTTTGGATCATCGGTTGCTTCTTACTTCATCTTCCTCCGCTGGATGTACGGAATGAATCTGGTCCTTTTTGGTCTCACCTTTGGTTTGGTGGTCATTCCTGAGGTGAATAAATGTGGCTAAATAGACCACGCTAATTCTTAATTAGTATTAGTAAAGAAACTGTTTAAAATGAACTCCAAAGATGTCCATAAAATAACTAACAATTATGTAACTTTTAAGGTCCTCATGGGTCTCCCCTATGGGTCTATTCCAAGAAAGACTGTACCAAGAGCAGAGCAGGACACTGCTCAGGATTATTCAGTTCTCATGGACTTTAATGTGAGTATCTAATCCAGCGCAGACAAAAAGTCTTAAAAATTTCTCCTTTTTGTGTCTTTTCTGAGCAGAACTTCATGTAAACCTAAAGTTGGCTTTATCAATAGTTCTTCAGGTGAGCAAAAGGAGTTTCAATTTGGACTTTTGGTGTTTTTCTGTTTTCAATTTTTATAACAAACATTTAGTCTCATATGTGAGCTTTGTCAAAGGACTTTTTTGTTAATTAATTAAACATTCACATATAAAATTTATTTCTCTAACTAGCTTCCAGATAAAAAAGAACTTCAACAATAAAACAACGAAAATATCTGAGCTCTATTTTTCTTAAGAAATCCTTTTAGAGGCTGTTATAAATTGCTGTTGACAGGTTTACACACTGCAAAAACCATCTAGAATTAAGTTAAAAAAATCTTAAATTGAGTGTATTTGCCCTTAATTTAAGTAGATAAATAAGATGATTTACCAATGGAATTAGTATTTTTACGCCTAAAACAAGATAATTAGGTAATATGCACTTGAAATAAGACAAAGCAAATGTAAATTGTCTTGTTGGCAAAGTATTTCAATTAAATCCTCAATTCAAGGAAAAATGCGCTTTATCTAAGCAAAAATTACTCATTTCGATTTCCATTTTTTGCAGTGCATGATGTAAACATTTTACCTCCATCCTTTATTTAAACAAGCTCAGTGATCAGATGATGGGTAGTAGAAAAAAACTAAAGTCCAAAGAAAAATTCTGAAAGCTCTTCTTACAGCTTTACGACAGAAAAGACAGCTTTGAAGGATTCAAATAAAGTGTCAAATCTACTATGGCGACGGTGATCAAAAATCCTTTTTGCTTTTCAGGGATATTGTAAATACTCTGTCTTGTTCTACGGATATTACAACGACCAGAGAACCATCGGCTTGCTAAAGTTCCGGCTGCCTCTCTCCTATCTATTGGTGGGGATCGGAAGCTTCGGGTACAGCCTGATGCTCGTGATTCGAACGTGAGAAAATCCAGCTCAGGAAGGCTTTCTGCATCGCCTCACAGTATCACACATACTGACAATTATTAGAAAGAATACCAGTATGAAGGTTTCTTCTTGGTTTGTTATTCAGAATGGCGAAGAACGCTGATGTTGGCGGAGGAGATGGAGAGGAGGGTGAGTTCACCTTCGCCTGGAAGATGTTCACCAGCTGGGATTACCTCATCGGCAATGCAGAAACCGCTGACAACAAGTACGCCTCCATCACCACTAGCTTTAAGGTAGCCGCAGCAGACGATCACACCCGCTGACGTCTTTTATCTTTTCAGAAACTCAGTTTACCGTGTACTTAACAATCCGCATTTTTTTTTTGATAAGAACAGGAGTCCATTGTGGACGAGCAAGAAAACCAGAAGGACGAGAACATCCACCTGCGCAGGTTTCTCAGGGTTCTGGCCAACTTCCTTATCACCTGCAGCCTTGGTGGGAGTGGGTACCTCATCTACTTTGTGGTGAAGAGATCTCAGGAATTCGCCAACAGGGATGACCTTAGCTGGTATGAGAAGAATGAGGTACTGATGTGCAGATGCTTCTGGACAGAAATCTGTGTTAAGGGTTCCACACACAGGAGGCAACGCTTTCATTTTCTATGGAACATGTCTGAACTTGTGCGATGATGAGGCAAAAAACTCTCATTTTGCCAAGTAACCTCTATCATTGCTGCATGTGACATTTTAAGCATTGACTGAATGAGAGGAGAGGAAAGCATGCTACCCTCTGCAGATTGAAAACTTTTAAATTTGAGGAAGCCGTTTTTTTTTTTTTTTTTTTTTTACACCATGCAGTGTCTTTTTTACGGAAGAGGATTAGGGCCACTGAAAAAAAAAAAAAAAGTTAATTGTTTTTTTTATTATTTTATTTCAGTATAGTATGGGGAAAAAAGTCAGAATTCTGATTTTAATGATTTTTTTCTCAGAATTCTGACTTTTTTCTCTGAATTCTGACTTTTTTTCTCAGAATTCTGACTGAATTCTGATAATAAAAAAAGTCAGAATTCTGAGAAAAAAAGTCAGAATTCTGAGATTAAAGTCAGAATTCTGACATTAAAGTCAGAATTCAGAGAAAAAAGTCAGAATTCAGAGAAAAAAAGTCAGAATTCCGAGAAAAAAGTCAGAATTCTGACTTTTTTCCCCATGTAAAACTGAAATAAAATTTAAAAATCAGTTAACTTTTTTTTTTCCAGTGGCCCTAATCCTCTTCCATACTTTTTCTGTAATAAAGGATAATGTTTTTTTCTTTAGCAAGATATTTGGCACTTCCAGCAAAATTCTTCTTACTCTTCATTCTTTAAGTCTGGTCAGTCGCATACTGCTTTAAAGGAAAAGTCCGGTCAGCAATGAATGATCAATGGATCATTATTTAACCTGAAACTAACACGTTTGCAGCGATTTATCGAATTTAGCATTAATCAGTAGGAAAGTGAAAATAATAATTTTCATCGCGATCACTGGGTCTGGGAGCGGCCATTTTTGCCCGAATATAGTAACACCTCCTCCTGACAAGCCTAGCGCCATTCCCCCCGCTTTACAAGCAAAATCAATGGGAACTACTAGACACATCTGCAATCAACAACAACTATTGAAGATTTCTGGAGGACTTCACCATTGAAATTCACCAGAGCTATAGTTAAACTTACAATGCCCACGTGCATGGCAGTTGGATGTTGGAATACATCGAGTAAAAGTGAAAAATATTATTCCACCTTTCTGATTCCTGGTCCCCCACGGACGGGTTGGTCGTTGGATCGCCAACTTGAAGAGGGAGGATTTACCACCGAACTTCTGGCCAGAGAAAAAACACGTAATATGTAGCCAACATTTGGAAGAAGAATGTTTTCAAGATGACTTGGATAATAGCGCATTGTGACAAACACCAGATACAGCACTGGGACTTGATCAACAGCCGATACCGCACCGTGACGTCACAAACCAGTAGGTGGCAGTAGTGTTCTTTGGCAAACATGGATGCCTCCAGTAAAGCACATTGAAATGAAAATTACTCTTAATTAAAAACACTTATCATTTATTAAACTGTATGTAATACTCTCTATTTAAAGTACTTTCAGAAGTTTGAATTCTGAATATGACCGGACTTTTCCTTTAAAAGTGTCAAATTCCCTCCAGTTTCATAACCAATCAAATTTATTAGAGGCAGGCAACCCAAGAACATGATTCCCAATGTTGTCTCATTTGTCATGTCCTCTGTGTATTAGTGTGGCATGATTGCCACCTTGGGCTGTCTTGTGTCATACCTGGTGTGTTGAGCCCATTAGATATACAGTTAAAGCTAAAGCAAATATCCAGTCTTAGATTATCCCTACGGTCTGTTTTACCAGTTGGAGCTCATCATGTCCCTGCTGGGTCTGGTGTGTCCTCCTCTTTTTGAGACGATCGCCGAACTGGAGGACTACCATCCTCGAATCGCCCTCAAGTGGCAGCTGGGACGCATCTTTGCCCTCTTTCTAGGAAATCTCTACACCTTCCTGTTTGCTTTGTTTGATGAAGTCAACTCCAAGGTATTCTACTCCAAACTCTGCTTTTTTCATTTCATTGTTTTAGCCTAAAACAGGTTCAAGGACATTAGAGACATTCAATTTATTGACCTTTGCTTAAAGATTTCATTTTAGCTTTTCTTTGTAGTTACATACTGGTATGCCTTTACCATTGTGTAAAATATAAAGCTCCCCAACTGATCAATAAGTATTGGCTTAATGGGTGAGATACTTTAATGCCTTTGTCAGAGCTTTTTATTAAATCAGTTCCTTTTGACTGATTCTCAACTCTCTCTGCATCACCAAAAGTTCTGTATTCTTGTTTTTCATGGATTTTCCATAAGTGAACAAAGTTGAATGCTGAATGCTTTACTCAGCAAAAAATTCAGATACGGCGTTGCATTGGTTGGATTTAGCACCATTTATGCATATCTCAATATATTGAAGAACTTTGACCATGGAAGGGACGGGTAATGATTCATTCAATGACCACTAACTAAGACAAGCTCTGTATAAACACTTCCATTTTATACAGAGTTTTAGTTTTCAGTAACAAAGTTGGATATAAAAACACCTGATTTGCAAAGGAGTTCTTCATAAAACCACTAGGGGAGTGGCGGCCCAGTGGTAAGGGCATTGAGCTTGGATCCCAGAGGTTCTGGGTTCAAGCCCCAATTTCACAGACTGCCACTTTGGGTTGCTGAGCAAATACCCTTAACCCCAAATTGCGCCGCACAATGGCAGCCCACTGCTCCTCAAAGGAATAGGTTAAATGCAGAGAGGGAATTTCGTTTCTTTGTACTTGTGACAATAAAGTTGAATTCTTCTTGGAACAAAGATTAGGGCTTCATATCAATGCGGTTTTTCACCACTTTTTTTTCTCCCACACTGTATAGATTTGATCACTCCTGCACTTTAACGAATAGAAATCCCATGAAACCTGTACAAAACGAAATTTTGTTTTGTACAGCTTTCATGAAACTCTGTGTATACGAAACAATGAAAGTTCTCTAAGTCTAAGGCTATTACCTTTGCCTTCCATGGCTCTCTATTCAATCATTACCAGTTTGTGTTTGTGTCTGTTGTCTAATGTTCCTGCTAATGTGTCTGTTTCTAACTGTAGTAAAGGTCAGTTAAAGTAAAAGGAATAATAATTATAAATACATAATAAAAGTAACAAACAAGGAAACAGACCATGCTTATCTTAGGTGAATAAACAATCAAAACACTTAAACTTTTGGAAGTCGAGTTCGCCACTAACTGTTGGTCCCTCAATTGTTGTTTTTGAGCACGGGTGAAAAACTCAGAGCGGAAGCACTATTGGTTTTTGGGTCGTGTAGTTTTTTTGACTCGCATTATAGTGTAGGCTTCAAGGAAAAAAACTACAAAATGGCGGCGCCAGTACTGGATTTTTTTTTCTTTCTATTTTATTTTATTTTTTGGCATCGATCTTAGTTTTTTTTAGTTACTATCGGTATGCTCCCGCTCCCGTCTGCTCCTGTTAATGTTTAATCCTGTACCGTCCCAATCACGTGATCGTTACTAATACTGACTCCCATCCCACGGGATTCCCGTGGGATTCCTGTGGGATTCCCGAAAAAATGTCAGTCTTTAATACAGAATACATTTCTGTAACTCTTTGCTCTCTGTGTAAATCTTTAATTACACAGTTTATTTTTTTGACGGGGGTCTACTAAAATAGCATTGTTAATAGTATAACCAATGCATAATTAACATCCATAAGAATGTAATAACTATCACTAGCATATGAACAAATCTGACTTACATTTTAGATATTTCTCACATCTATCCTTTTAACTTCTTCAATGGTTCTATAAAAATGCCACTGAAGAGCTTTGATGCATTTTAGATATGATTCACTAAACTAAATATTGTTTCACAATCATGCTTGGAATGTAGCACAGATATCCACAAACTGTTAGATCTCCCTTACTTCCTCACACCAAAGGCTGCAGCCATCATACCTGAGAATATGCTGATTGACCCCTGTTTATGTTTTTGCTTTATTAGGACTATGCACTTGAATTTAGCTATTTTATTTATTTTTCATAGTCTCCACAAACTAGCAGCAAGCCATACCAAGAAGACTATTGCTGGTGCCGCCATTTTTACAATCAGTGGCAGAAGAACACAAATGAAGCCTAACAAAATCACCAGAAGTCAGTCCCAACCAGAATTTAAAGGTATACTATGCAACCGGTGTTGATTTTCCAGCGAGGCTCCCCCCGGAGGGCGAAAGTAAAAGTGCACTGTCATGAATATGCTCAGCTGTTCTCCTGGTTTTTCCGTCAAGCCAGGCGCGGTTGTTTTGAGCTTAGCAGACAGGAGAAAGCAACGAATCACCATGTCTACTGTGGTAGAGAGCCTTTTTCCTCTTTCTTGCCTGCTCCAACATGGGCTTTCACCGTTTTCTCGCTGGTTCCGCCATGATAACTGCACAAATATCGCCACTGCGCTAGCAACGAGCATGCCTTTCACTGGGGGCGTGTAGCAGTTCTCGCCGTAAAGCAAGACCGACTCTCGCGATGGACGAGACTTCTGAGCCTGTGGGTGCGGGCCGAGGGCTCCTGCAATTGCAAGTCCGGTATTTCCCCTACAGACCAACAGGGCGGCCGAGAATACCTTTGTTCGACCTGAAATGACTCATTTAATCATCCAAAACGTTATGGAACACATTAATTAACTGAAAAATGTTGCAAAGTATGCCTTTAATAAAAATAGTTTAAATCCACCGGCTATAGGTTTAGATTTCCGCCAAAAACCCACATACACCTTTTTTGTTTGTTTTTGTTTTACAGATTATTTGTTATCTGGCATGTTTTTGACTGCTATTTTAATTTTGTATCAATTAATACAAGCTTTATGTAAGTTAAATGGGTGCTTTATACTTTTATAATGAAGTTATTATGCAGTAGACACGTTGAAGATATATAATTCTTGCGTTTTTCAACTTGTTTGTTGATGCACGTATGACCTTATTCTCGTCAGAGTGCTTTCAGCTAAAACCTGGCTTTATCCCTTTCAGCTAGAAGAGGAACAGTCTATCAAGAATGCTTCCATCTGGGCCATGAAGGAATACTATGCCAACTATTCACGTCTTCTTAACGACACTGATGCTACTCCTCCCCCAATGGACCCTGCGGATGTTATCCGAGGCCCGTGCTGGGAGACTGCAGTCGGCATTGTAACGAAAAAGACAAATTAATTATGATTATTTCACTTTTTTCTGTCTTTTGTGTACTTGCTGTGAAGGATCACAGGATTTTAATCCATTTATTTTCCTATTATTGAAGGAAACTATGAAAAATGGACCTAAAATGTTAGCTTTAATGAAAAATGTTCCCTGTTCTGCAGGAGTTTGTGAAGCTGACCGTTTCAGACATACAGGTGACCTACCTGACCATCCTGATTGGCGACTTTGCCAGAGCCGTTATTGTCCGCTTCCTCAACTACTGCTGGTGCTGGGATCTGGAAGCTGGATTTGTAAGTCTGTAAAAAAGCCTCCTTTTCTATACATAAAATATAAATGTAATTGTGATTAAACTGAGTCATACTTTAAGATCTCTGAACAAATAAATGAAACCAGTGTCAGTAGAATATACTTTCTCTGAGGAAAAATGTCCATTCATGATATAAAATTACAGATGACCTATAGTAATCAATAGCCTGATTTTACATGTATCTACCTCTGACAAAAACTTAGTCTTGATTTCTCTGATGTTTGTTGCTGATAGCCTTGATTTTAGGTCTAAATAATATTCTAAGGCTACATTCACACAGCAGCCTGAATTGACCCAAATCCAGATTTTTTGCCCATATGCGACCTGAATCCGATCTTTTCCTAGCAGTCTGAACAACACAGATCTGATTTTTTTCCCAATGGGCCACTTGGCTTTGTGGTCTTGAATCCGATACAAATCAGATTTTTACTGATCATCGACCTGAATGTCATTAACACTCAACAAAGGTCACGATTCAGTGTCTTGCTATGCAAAAGCGGGAGGAAAGTCAAGTAAGGCGCACGATAATGCGGAGAGCAGTCTAGAAAGGATTATATTAATTTAATTCAGTTTCAATTCAGCTTAATTTTATAGCGCCAATTCACAACACATGTCATCTCAAGGCACTTTCAAATTCACCAGATCATACAGTCAAATTGATTCAAGTTTTCTATCTAAGGAAAACCAGTTGATTGCATCGACTCATTGACTCAAATGCAATCCCTTGTAGCGACAGTGGACAGGAAAAACTCCCTTTTAACAGGAAGAAACCTCCAGGAGAACCAGGCTCAGTGTGAGCGGCCATCTGCTGAGGCCGACTGAAGCAGAGAAACAAAAAGCCACTGTAAAAGGCGGCCCTGGGTAATCCATTAGCTAGTGTCAGTGCATAATCCATGGATAATGCACTGGCTAAGGTTGGAAATGAAATGAAGGATCGTTAGAAGTGCTCCAGCCCTACCATCCATGTTTACTTCCGTAAACACAGAGCACACTCGCCTGTGACGTCATTGCGTCCTCTACTGCACATGCGGGACACTTAAGTTGAGTGACGCAGAAGATCACATACAAGTCACCTTTATTTGGAAATGTGAACGGCAACACCAAAAGAATCAGATTTCACCAAAATATTTGGAATTGAGCATTAAGGCCTGCAGTGTGAACGTAGCCTAAATCTAGTTCATTGTACTTGGACATTTTAAGGACAACTACTGCTGAGTTCATCACCCTAACACTGAGGTAACTGCTGTGTCTGATCACTTTTTAGCCATCGTATGGAGAGTTTGACATCAGTGGCAATGTTCTTGGACTGGTCTTCAACCAGGGGATGATCTGGTAAAAAAAATAAATAAATATATATATATATATATATATATATGTATATAAGCCCTAAATTACTAACACTACTTATTACTATGTTAACTGCATGGTATTTTTTTTTATGAATCTGGGCTTCTGTTGCTACTTTCATTATGATAAAGTTAGAATGTACGGTTGGGATACCCTACGGTAGTCTCGTGAGACCATCCTGATCTCGCGAGCTTTCAAGGTTTCACTCGCAGATCAGTCTGGAGACTCTCCGTTAAAGAAAATTTGGAGCCGTTCACCAAACAAACGTCCAATCAGCGTTGGCTTTGAGGCGGGTTGAGGTGTGACGCAACGGGAAGCGCGACAGTCTAAAGAACATGGTGACTTCAGCCGATTAAACTAGCGTTAGCGTGGCTATCGAGCAAGTTTTATCGGAATTACAGAGTATTTGTTCACTGAAAGAAGAGCAAAACACTGCTCTGGAGGCTTTTCTCAGAGGAAAAGATGTTTTTGCTCTTCTCCCGACTGGTTTCGGCAAGAGTTTGATCTATCAATTGGCTTGTGCCTGGCTTGTGGTTGTGTTTTAGTCATCGCTCTGTTAGTACGTCATATGCTTCGTTGATCTGATGGGTTTATTTGGCCCGTCTATCACCAACATAGGCCAATCAGCTAACCAGTATTTTCGCCCCTTCCCAAAATTACTTCAACGGAAGGTTTCCAGATGGATATGCGGAGCAAATCCATCTGGCGGAGTCAAGTTAACCCTACGGCACCCTGTGTGTTTTTATGGCATATTTTGACATTTGGATATTTCAAGAAGTCAAAACCTGATTATCTACATATACATTCTTTTTAAAATTGTCTTTAAATTAATGTTTTGTATTTTTAGAAGAAAAAATGAAGTAAAGCTCATTCTGACCCCTTTTGATTCCCCTTTTCTTTCTGCAATCATTAATTTGACTTTCGACAACATTAACAGCATGACATTTTAGCAACATTAGCAGTTAACCATTGTTGGTTTAGCATCGTTTTAAGGTCTCTTACACAATATGTAAAAAGTTACATAAGCAGCAATATTTACAGACTGCTTGCTGGTGATTCCCTGATTGTTGAAATTGCCTCTTTTGATGGAATAGAGATGGGAGTGGTGATGGATAGGCAGGCAAATGTTGGCCCCCTTCCCTGAGATACATAAATCCAGGAGGCAGATCAAAGTCACGCTTTGTGGAGAGCTCGCCCATGTGGGCTTTTCTGGTTTAAACAAAGAGCCCATATGGAACAACTAAAATGCTTTTGCACTCCAGATTTTCAAGCAGGTTTTAACTCAAGTCTAACACCAACACATATGTTTTAGCATTAAAAAAATCTAATTTCTGGGTAATAACACATTTAAGATGAATTTCAACAGCAAAAGAAAAAACAAATCTAGTAATATCTATAAAAAAAATACAACTCTTGAGGAATGCACTATTCAATTTCCCTGTGAAATGTACCAAAACAATGTAATTTAAGGAAAGGAATAAATTAGGGTGCCTGTGAGGGATTGAGCCTGCCAAGCATGAGGACACAGTGGTGATTGTCAAGAAAACTGGGTTTTATTTCCCCAAAGTAACAATAACCCAAACAAAAAATTCAGGGCCCTTAAAAGAGGACAAATGAAGAGACTAACTAAGGGCAAAAAATATCAAGTTCAAACATATCAAACCTCAAACTAAATGAAAAAAACAAAAACTAACCTGACACACAGCAAACAAAGGGGACTTAAATACTGGCTGATCAGACCAGACTGACACACTGAGGAAGCGGTAGGGAGAACATCTACACATATTTAACAAAAAATAACTTAACAGGTAGCTTAAGTTTTGAACTGAAATGACAATTATTAAACAAATTAACAAAATGAGCAAATCACAAAAGTAAGAAGAAGAAATTATGCAACATATTTAAAATGTTGAGTCCATGGTCTTCCCCCATAGTGAAATTCAAGATGGTATCACCCAATCAGTCCATGATCATGTCAGCCACACTCTCCCAGTTGATGGCCCTCCCATAACACCAGAAAATAAAGCACAAAATATATTAAGTATTTGACAAAATAAAACATATAAAAGTTAACCAAAAGTGCGCGCTACAATTGGAACTAATGTCTTCAATATTGTCAAAATAAACCTATACATTTATGCTACTGTGTATTAAAACTTATGAAAAAGTGGTTGTGTGTGGGGTTACTGACCATGTGACCATCACAATGCCCTCACTTTATTCCAACTTACATGTAGGGGAAAACATTCCCACACATTTGCACCACCTCAGGTTCACATGATGAGATCATTACTCAGCCTTTAAAATGTATTTGCTGTTAAAACCTGAGAGATTTAGTCTGATGTTCTCCTGACTGCTAAAGAAGGAGGGAACAGAACAGTGAGATCCAGGTTAGAGGTAAAGTTTTTAAAAATTGCTCAAAATTATCCAGTCTACTATCCAGAAAATGATATAGCAATTTGGTACATTAAAACATTTGAAAACACTTTTCAACACTCTGAAAAGGTTTACCTTGAGAGAAAACAAAATGATTCTACCAGGCTCTTGCTTCTGTTGATGTGAAAGTGCATGTAGCTAAAACCATAAAGATACTGAAGAAGGAAATATGAACAAGGAAAGATTGCTCTCTAAGAAAAGCAGTTGGACAAACTCCCATGCAAAGTTCCAACACCCTGCAGGGGGAGTAGAGCTGGTCCAGCGTTCCTCTGCTGGGACGAAAACTACAGTACGTCTTCTAAAGCATGCAAAGTCAATGGTTGACGCTTGTCAAGGCGCAGCAAAATGTCCCGCGGCGCGTTTTGAACAGCAGGCCCAGCGCGTCTGAGTAGCTGAAGCAGCGCGACGGTAGCGTTTGAGCATCTGACACACGCATCAAGGTGCAGCAAAACATCCTGCAGCGTGTTTTGAGCAGCAGGAGCGCCGTGCCGCAAACGCAGCTGCTGCTCGAGTTGGAAAAATTGAACTTCAACCAATCAGTGAAGCTGATCTGGAAGCTGACAGGGAGACGGACACAGCACTGCTGATTCAGAGCGCTATGATCACTCCTCTGAAACAGTTTATTAATGCATAAATTTACTTAAAATTCCGAAATCTGCTGGCAAAACATGTTCACTTTTATTATCCGCTGCAAAGAGGTGACCGGGCCAGAGGCTGCTGTTAAATGGGATTCCTACTGACAGCGCACCGCCGGTATGTGGGGGTCTGAGCGGCTCTGACAGCGAAATAATATTTGAAGGATTGTAATCTTGATGAACTGACTGCACAGAGGAAATTTTCAGGTGGACTTTCTCTCTTAAAAACATATTAAAACTACTTTATTCCCACTGATCACAGCATATAGCCTCCAGGCAAAGAAAGGATGGGGTAGCTCCGCCCAACGGGCATCAGTCCCATTTTTCCACCAGAACTAAACTTGTACAAGAATCAAAAATGAAGCAGCACACACATTTTTGCTGCTCTTGCTGCTTTTGGTGTGAACCTAGCATAATCCACCTGTAGTTGGAGTACTCTCTCCAGGTCCCTCCTCTTATTGAGGAGACCCATCACCTCAGTCTGCCAGTCCAGGGGCACTGTCACCTACATATGGGCATCCAATCTGCATAGTGAACTGAATTGTACTGATTGGAATCTCCTTTTTCAGAGGCTGGGCAGAACAAATACATTGCATAGAGTTGACTTCATGACTCCACAATAACCATCTTTGCTGTCACTGACTTCCACATGATGTTAAAGAGAGATGTTAGGAATGACAGTCGAAAACATCCAGAGACCTAAGGTACTCAACATGGATCACATCACTCCCCAAAGTCTTGCTGCCATGGACTTTGAACACCTCTGTGACTTCAGCCTGGTTGATAAACATACCCGTCTTGGAGCACCCTGTCTCTTCTTCCACCATGGAAGGCTTGTCAGCTGGGTTGAGGAGATCCTTAAAAGCCCTTGGATGAAAGAATGGATAAACCAGCAGGTAGAGAGGACCCAGGTCTGTGTCCATTTAAGTCCTCTCTAGGATTCCAACCTCCCCATTTCCATCTGATGAGCAGGACATTGCAGTTACCTCTGTCAAACACTACATTAGGCGCTGCAGACGGGTCTGGAACCTCAGGGTTTCTGCCTTGAACCAGGCAATGGAAGCACATAGATGTCTGGCCGATTTCAAAAGGTTGGACAAAAGGTTCTGTCATCAATTCGTGACATTAATCTAAAGGGCTCTAATTACAAACGCTCTCGGAGATTCATCGGTCCATTTGAAATCCAAGATTCATCCTGTTTTTCACATTTCTCTGATCAAATCTGCCCTGTCTAGTCCTCTTTGCCTTCCCTCTAGTCCCCCTCCACCCGCCTGAGACGTTGGCACCCAGCGTTCACTTTGCAAAGTATTTTGGATGCCCATTACAGAGGATGGGTTTTTCAGTATGTTGTCGATTGGGTGGGTTATGGACCTGAGGAACTGTGTTGGTTCCATCATTCTTTTAATTTGGACTTTGACCTTGTTTGGACTGAGGTATTGCTGGTGCAATTGAGCTTCCTGTTGTAGAGAAAACCTTTGCTGGTTGCTGGGCCGACCCATGGTGCAGCGCACCTGAGAACATTTCTCAATCAAGATGATTAGCGTGAATAGAAGGAGAAGGATCATTCCTCTTCGCCGGATGATTACCCAGATGGTATTCCAGCCAAAGACCTAAACCTGGAATATCTTTGCTGTTGAAATTTTTCTTCTTGTGGATCTCTTTTACTGTGGACCAATGAACCTCAGGTTGTCTCTGATCGTAATGGAAAAGGTCTCATCTGTGTGCAGCAGTTCTCTAGCCTGGGTGCCATTCCGAACTTAGTCCCGCCCACAACGTTTGAGGTCGGGAAGTTCGGTCTGGCATTGCTCAATAGTAGCCTGAGTATGCTCGCACAATATCTGGCGGGCCAATCAAATTGTCAGGGCGGGCTTTATACGATGATGGACAGATGATCAACAGTAACGTAATCAACCACGTCACCAAAGCGCGCTTTGGTGACAACAACAATGGCTGCCGCTGGAGAGTTGAGGTGTGTAGATTCTGCTATTAGGTCTGTTCTAGAAGGTATCGACAGCAAATTAATTTTAAAAGAGGAACAGAGAAACGCGATCAAGGCTCATCTTCTTATTCTTATGAGTCTGATACTGCTCTATGGAGCAGTATCAGACTCATATTCTGACTAGAATTGAGTAGGACTACGTCAGGCTAGCAGTTCTCAGTCTTCATCACTTGCCTGTCTGCTCTCCAACACAACATCTCTTGCAAGTACCAACATTCTTTGATCTAACTCACCTGGATCTCTGGAATAAAATCTGCCAAACCCGCTCAATCAAATCCTTACAGATCCAAGCGACCTCTCCTTCATCTCTCAAGTAAGCAAACCAATCGGTCGTCCCTTGTCTTCAACCAACTCTTTCCTGATCAGTCTGCTTTCTCCCCTCAGACCAAACAGAAAGTTACAACTGACTTCCCGCAGTCCCCACTTCTAAAATATTGTTTGCTTTTTATAAATAAAACAATAAAAATTAACCAGATATGGAATTAACCAGAGTAAATTTGGAAATATTTGGATTTAAGTGCATTTTGACGCCACTAGATTTTCATTTATCGACAATATATTGGATTGGATTTAAAATTAGTAGTTCCACTATTGGACTCCGTAGATTAAAACCTTATTTTGTGCACTAAAGGTTAATTTATTTAATCTGTATACAAAGGTAAATTGGAAAGTTTTGAACAGGAATATATTGGACTCGGCTGAAGTGTATTTTAATCAAAATATGTCTGTTCTAAATATATTGGATTTAGAGGAAATAAATTGTACTAAACAAAGTAAATAAAGAGAGATTTGAATGCCATTTTTTTATATGCCATCACCAAAAAGTATTTTATAGGGAATTAACAGAAAACAAAATGAGTTATTAAACTTTATCAAAACTCAATTTATTAACACTAAAATAATTTGGTCCATTTTTAAATGATTTGGTGCAGAAAAACAGGATCTCAACTCTCAAGATATTTAAGCTTTATTTTATTTTTATGTTAGGATGGGAGCGTTTTATGCCCCGGGGCTTGTTGGCATCAATGTGCTTCGTCTCCTGAGCTCCATGTACTATCAGTGCTGGGCCGTGATGGCCACAAACGTCCCCCATGAGAGAGTGTTCAAGGCCTCCAAGTCCAACAACTTCTACATGGGTCTCCTGCTCCTCATCCTCTTCCTGAGCCTGTTGCCAGTTGTCTACACCATCATGACGCTACCACCTTCATTTGACTGCGGTCCTTTTAGGTAACTCGCATAACCAGCTGCCTCTTTATGGAGCTGTGTTTTTAGATATGAGCATGTGCTCATCTGTGTGACCATGCAGTGGGAATACAAAGATGTTCGATGTGATCATGGAGACAATTGACTTGGATCTGCCAGCCTTCATGGGGACTCTGTTCAGCTATGCAGCAAACCCTGGCCTCATCATACCAGCCGTGCTGCTCATGGTGTAAGTATAGAGTCAGAGTCCTTTTTATGCTTTTACTCTGAATTTCTTTACTCTGCTATCACTGTGTATATACATTTCTGTTTTGCTTCTACTTCTTGTAGCAATGCATAGCTTTTAAATCCTACCCTTCATGCCTGAGGATCTGTCAGATTATTTTATTTAGCTGAAAAGAAAACAACATTTTATCAGTTAGAGAAGCTCCCTGGGAATGATAATTAATAATTGAACTTTACTGATCTCACATTGGAGAAATGTACCTCTGAATTTAACCCATCCCCTTGGGGAGCAGTGGGCTGCCATTGTGCAGTGCCCAGGGAGCAGTGTGGGGTTAAGGGTCTTGCTCAGGGACCCAGAGTGCAGTCTGTTAGGGTCGATCCAGGTACTTGCAACCTTCTAACATTGATTAGACATGAGGGTATAACTTGTAATAAATCATATTCTATTTTTATTCATGAATTTATTTGTTTTGGTTTTTTTTGTATTCAAATTGTTTACCATAGTTAGTCACTGCTGCAGAACATTACGGAAGATGATTAGGGCCACTGGAAAAAAAAAAAAATTAACTGATTTTTAAATTTTATTTCAGTTTAATATGGGAAAAAGTCAGAATTCTGAGATTAAAGTCAGAATTCTGAATTTGTTCCCATGTTAAACTGAAATAAAAATTAAAAATCCGTTAACTTTTTTTGTTTTTGTTTTCCCCAGTGGCCCTAATCCTCTTCCGTAGAACATACAGCATAAACAGGATCAAAATATTTTTTTATTTAATTCCAGGTTGGCCATCTATTATCTGAACTCAGTCTCCGAAGCCTATCAAAACTCAAACATGGAACTAAAGAAGAAAATGCAGATGGTGAGTACAAAATGGCTTTAATTAAGTTTTTTCTTTTCTCAGGTATTGACTCCTCATTCAGCAAACTCATTTTAAATATTCTGGTCCTCATACTGTTTTTATATTTGTTGTTCCCTACTGAACATTTTTTTGTTACATAATGGAGGTTTCTGCCATTCATACCTGCCTTGGAAAATTTTTTTACAACTTTATAATATACTTTCAAGTTTCTGCTATGAGGAAAAAATTAAAAATTCTGATTTTAGAATAATAATTATATGTGAGTAGAACATTTTAAGACTATATGATTCATTAAAGCATTTTACTAATTATTAAGAGATAAAAACCACCACTGCTAGGTAGGAAAATAGGGTATGAATTAGCATAAAGCCAAGTTAGGTTTATTTCAGGATAAAATACCTCATCACCATCATGGTTTATATAGAGATGAAGTGATGAACATTAAAAAAATAAAATGGTAAAAAGGAATAGATGTAAAACACACATTAATTGGTTAAGAAACCTGCATGAAAACATAATAAAACAACCAACACCCCAAAAATTATAAAAATGTTGCAAATTAAGTGAAAATTTTTGTTGTGTTACAACAAGTAATAAAAAGTATTTATAGAAAAATGATTTTGGTGAATTTTTTAAAAGACTCGCCTTCTCCACTTAAAAAAAAAAAAAAAAAAAAATATGCATGCACAATCCTGTACCCTCTCCAGAGAGAAAACGCCTATTAAACACGTGTGAAAGCATGCACCATTTCTCCTCGTGCACGCTCTGTTTAGAAAGTTGCTATTTGCATCGCTCATACAAGCTTACTTTCCAGAAAATTATTTGCAATTTTTTTCACTATGCCAGACTCACCACTGGTAAGTGAAAATGGGGATCCACCCAGAAAAATAACATTCTCCACTATACCTTCAAATAAATCTAAAAATGTAGAACTGAAGCTATTTTGCTGTTAAATTCTCTGTATATATCAGAAAAAAGGAGAGTAAGGGAAAAAAATATTATTTTAATTTAGCAGGGATGATATCAAATATCCAGCCCTTTGTGTTCCTAGTTCCGAGCATTCCCTTAAATAATTCCAGTTTCAAAGGAAATGCAAAGGATTTAAAACCAGCCTGGATTCCTTCTTCTCCTGTAAGTTAAAGGTTTCCCTCTGATTGACTTATGTCACAATCTGGTCCATTAAATGTCATTACATATCATCAGGGGTCTCCAGACTTTAGGTTTCCTGTCATCTCTCTGTGTCCAGGCTCGCGATGAAGAGAAGAACCGCAGGAATAACAAAGACAGCACCAACCAGGTCATGAAAGACCTGGAGGACCTGCTGCCGAACCGATCACTCAGCCCCCCTGCTCCACCGGAGCCCGGTCGGTCTCCTCCTGTCCCTTTCATTTTCATCTTCTTGCTTATCCATTCACTGTGTTGGATGTAAAGCTGAGTTTGAACTGAAGCGATCCCATTTATTTCTCTAAAACAGAAAAAACACCAGAGCCGGAGGCAAAGCCCACCAAGACAAAGCCTGGTTCAGCCGGAAAAGGAGTCAACTTACAGAAGGACGTGGCTCTAGCTTCCTCCAACCCAAACGCCCGAGGGCCAGTAGATCGACCGCCGGGACCGAGAGGACCTGGGCCGGGTCCTGGAAGAGGTCGAGGCAGAGGGAGAGGACCCCCTCCCAGATAACATTATGAGGGAAACAATGGCTAACAGAAACATACCAAATATATATAAACCCATTTATTATTTCTTTGCCTACAGTCATATTAAAAGCTTGTCCTAAATTTCAGAATCTCTGTAAATCTGAAACACCCACAACTGTTATCTATGTGTTAGGCTAAATAGATAACAGTTATTGCAATAATCACTCATTTGTCCCTAAAGAAGCAGCAAATAAAAAAGACACCAGAACAACAAACAAACAAATACCTTTAATCATTTAGGACAGTTAAGGCGAAGAGGAATTTCGTCCACAATCACCATAATGAATCTGAATAGCGCTATCTGAATACTGCTGGCACTAAGGAAGGAGCTAGCACCTCCTGATGTCCCTTGGTGCAAACTATTCGATTACCCACAATTCTTTGTGTGAGAGCTCATAGACAAAGCCCACCTCACAGGGTTGAACAAAAATTCATTATTTGTTGACATGTACTTTGTTTGACACATGCTCATGTCCTCACCTTCATATCATTTGGGTTTTCTAATGGAGAGCTTAATTTGTTTGTTTCATTTCAGTTACTTTAGTTTTTTTGAAGTCCTTTTCCAGAAGGCTGTAATCCTAATTTGAGCAGCGTCCTTCATGCGTGTCTGTCCGCAATGTAATGAACCTGGATAGAGTTCTTACCATTGACGCCATAAAAAAATGAAGGCATAGGAGCTAGGAACAGGAGATAGGAGCTACAATTTGAGTTATTCGGATTTAAGCCGTAGAGCAGGGGTGTAAAACAGATTCCAGAAAGGGCCATGTAGCTGCAGGTTTTCTTTCCAACCAAACATAGCACACCAGACTCCATTCATCTCATCAAGTCATCATGTTCAGATTGGATTCACTTACTGAGATGACTGGAGTGTGGTGTGCTATTGCTGGGTTGGAAAGAAAACCTGCAGCCACACGGCCCTTTCTGGAACCAGTTTGACATCCCTGCCGTAGAGTGTCCTGCAGGTTGCCAAGTCAGTTGCGTAGCTGAAGTTGGCTGGCTAGCTCAAGTGGTAAGTCACTCGCTCCTGCAAACAGGAAGTGTGGGTTCGCATTGGAGGAATAAGCTGCCAGTGCGGGTCCTTAGACAAGACCCTTCACGGTAATGCCTGCTTTGAGGAGTGGTGGCCTAGTGGTTAGGACATTACGCTTGGAATCCAGAGGTTCTGAGTTCAAGCCCCACTCCCACTGATTGCCACTCTGGTTCCCTGAGCATGACCCTTAACTCCACACTGATCCCTGGGCACACCACAATGGCCGCCCTGGGGATGGCTTAAATGCAGATAGTTAATTTCGTAGCTCTGTACTTGTGAAAGTGTAATGACATCTCCGTCCTGCTAGAAAAAAAGATAAGGATGATTCTTCCACAGTGAGTCAATGCTCAAATAGTTTTAAAGGATGCAGAGGTGTTGCTGAGACTATTGCTGGTTCACCTTTCTTGCTGGCATCCATGATTGCAGGCTACTGGTCTTTCAATACAAAATACCAAGAGGTGCTCTCTGATTTGGCAACCCTTTGAACTCTCATTCGATTGGCTCAGGAACCAGGAAGTAAACATGGACTACACACTCCACAAAAGTAGTTCTTTATTGTACCTTTAGGTTTGCAAGGAGAATAACTCAACTGAGTCTTTTTAAGGAGAGAATGATTAAGTTGGGTTAATTTCCCAATACATTTCTAGACTTATTGCTCATTTAAATCAAATTTAATAGCACTGTAAGAATGTACATTAGTATCACCGTGCAATATAACAGACTTACTTACAATCAAACCCTTTTTTGCCCCTATCCCTAAATTTGGGATATTTCTACTTGTTAAGTCTTATGTAAATGTAAATAGTGGAGAAAATAGGTTGATTAAGCTTATTTGTTCTTCTTAGCAAAGAGCTGATTGACATCCAATACACAGAAACGAACTTTAACCCATATAACCATATAATTATTATTTTTTTAAATAAATAGAAAAGTCTCAAACAATTAGTACAAATATGAAGTTACGATGAAGTAGAATGGAGCAATGTGCATGGCCTGATCACAGGAAATGGACATGGTTTGTAGAATGTATTTATTTAATATTTAATGTCTGTTTTCCTGGTGTTTGGTATTTATTTAATGCTTGTTGTAAACACTGATCTTCAGACCATATTCTCCCTATATCTCCATGACCTTCACTGTTTAAATACTTTGCAACAAACTCTATTAAATCAGCTTTTCTTCAGCAGTGGAGTCTTGCGAGTGGAGTGACGGACATGAAGACAATAAGCTCTTTTCTCAATCGAAAAAACTATATCTGCTGATTCCATTTTTTTTTTCCTGAAGTTCTCTTTAAATCGTTTCCGCCTTTTGGATAACTCTAGTGATAATTTTTTTTGACTCCGTCAGAGATCTTACCATGAGCACCTTCCATTCCTCATAATTATGGAGCTTATTGGAACATCTTAAGGTTTAACGGTGAGCCTGTGAATACCATGAATACTTTTTAGCTTAATTTATTTGATAGCAAACTAACAGGATATAGAGTTGAACGAGAAAGAGAAGACACACTGCAAAGGTTCACGGTCCAGGACATGAACCCCTCGGCCGAAGACTGAGGGCTTCAAACATTGGTTGCAGGTTCACCAATGCAGCTGTGGAGTAAAAAATGTTGAGATAAGTCTTTTCTTAGCCTCACAGGCCCCAAACAAAGGTAATTAAAGATAAGAATGAGTTCAAACAGCCTCCTTCATGGTATGAAGGGGAGGACTGCTGTTTTGCGAAGATCCATCTGGCCAGTGAAAGATATATTAACCTAACTGGGAATGGTTTTTATGAACTCAAGTTGTTTTTTTCTCCAAATGTTTGTGTGTCAGAAAGTTCTTTATGTTGGGGTGGGATAGTTCCAAGGGAGTGTGTGTGTGTATTGGGAATTGTTGCATAAATGTATGTACTGAGCTTGCCCCTTCAGAGCTCTTCGTCTGAGGCTGTTAAATACATTTGTAAATTATCTTGCAATAGTCTCAGTTTCTCCTCAACTTCACACATCACTTTCATTTTCAGCAGTAAGTTTACCAAGCACTTCAAAGAGCACCAATGATAAAATACCTCATGGTTGATACTTTAGCAGTTTAAACCCTTTTGTCATAGGGCTAAACAAACTATATAATGATCTAAGATAAGGGCAGGATTAAATTATAATCTTACAGGAACTCATAATCGGTGGCAAATTTCTCCAGTCTTTTAGCTCTGTTAAGTATAATAATTTACATTTATTCTATGTAATGTACTATGTATAACTGTGCATGTAACAAATAAACTTACTTAATAAAGTAATAAACTCCATCTCAATCATATTCTGTATTATTACAACCTAATGCTCGTTAGAAGCAGAGACCATGATGTGATATTTAAGATCTGTATTTTCCTGTAGTTTAGTATGGTTTACTAATGTCTATGGCAATGCTAGCATGAGTGGCTAACGGCCTTCGAACTATTTAAGCTCCGTGTGTCACCATTGGGCTTTGAAATGTTGCTTATTGTCGTCAGTTGAGTTGCCAGAACTCTCTCACCTATATGGCTCTGGCTAAATTATCCTGATCATACAAAGTCCTGCAATATTCTTAAATTGTTCTACGTCTGGATCCTTCAATTTCCTTGTTCTGTAAATGCGGGTGGAGATTCTCAGTCATCCAGGTCAAAGTCATTCCAAAAAAGTTAACAATCCACTGGACTTTGTTTCCAAGTTTGAAGACGTTTCGCTTTCCATCCAGGAAGCTTTTTCAATTCAAAATGTCAGAAATAGCTTTGAGTTTGTTGCTTTAAAGCTACAGTGTGTAATAATTACAGGGATATACAGTCAGAAATGTAATATATTATACATAACTATGTTATTTATCATCATCTACGAGCTCAGCCTCTTAACCTTAATATTTGCGTTGCCTTAGAATTCGTTATTTATAATTACATAGGAGCGGGTCTCGCAGCCATGGAGGCAGACATCTTTGCGCTACGGCAGCGCAGAGCCAACAAACTAGCGATTGCGAGATCGCCCATTACGCTCGAAAGTAACTACGGCAAGTTGAGAGAGATGAACTGAGACGGTACTGAACAATAGATGGCAGTATTAAAATTATCTATGTAAACAAACCTCATCACTTGAGAAGGTAGGTGATGCGGACGTCGTGGAAGACATTTTGTCCCGTAACGCTCGCCGTACTGTTGGGGGGGAGAAGCGGTGGGGGGGAGATGTTCATGTTGCTGCGGTCTGCAGTCTGGACGTTAGATGTCGCTGAAAATTACACACTGTAGCTTTAAAGAGTAGCACAACAAAGCCTTGTTTTGGCTTACAAAACATGCAAATTGAACCCGACGAACGGGTCCGTTGTCAAAAAACCAAACAATCCTCATTCCAAAGGGGATGGATGTTTGCATGTGTTCTAAGCCAAAACAAGGCTTTATTTTGGTCCACTCTATAAAGCCTCAAACTCAACCCTATTTCTGACATTTTGAATTGGAAAAGCTTTCTGGATGGGAAGCGAAGCGTCTTTAAACTTGTTCTGTATACTACCACAGTGCAAATTAAGTCAAAAATTCTGGGCAACTGGTCCAGAAAGTGAAAGCTCATTTGGAGAATAGTTTGTTTCGTTTTTGTAGATGATGTAGTTCTATTGGTACCTTCAACCCACAACTTAAAGGTTTGTAGTCAGCTCAGACAGTTAGGCCCTCTAAAGGCAGATTTATGTTCACAAACCAGGTCATCTGCGTGTGTGTTGCAGTGCAAATGTGCCCCTTCCACAGACACTCTGCTGCACCTTTCCAAAATCACATTTGACCGCAGACAGTGTCACAAACAGACATCTGATACGTCAAATTTACGTCAGCTCTACACTATGCGTGTTTCCTGTTTGGTACCTTAGTGGCTTGTTTTGTTTGTATGACCGCCATTGTGGAAAACGACTCGTGAAGTTGGAGCAGATAGAGGAGCGAGGTGCGCAAGAAAGCTGGGACCCTTTCTCCACCTGGATCCCTTCTCTCTTTTACCCTCATGTCCCTCCATTGTCGCAAAAACTTGCCCCCACTTCCTCATCACCTAGCTATCACTATCTAGGCCCACAGCTGGTTCGTGATTGTCCCTCTTGCATTGTGGCATGTAATAACATAGCGCAGACCACGCTTCAATATTGGGCATAAATCAGAAATATCAGCAACAAGCTGACTGCGACACACTGCTGCAGGAGGATAACCAGCCCTTAAGTCGGAGGGTGTCAGCTGGAGAACGTGGACTGCTCTCTTGGCTCTTTGTATGGTTTAGTGATAGGGTTCCTGGGGAAACGAAAATTCCTAAAGTTATGGGCTTGTCTCCGTTTCAGCCCTCAACCCTTTCTTCTCTTGGATGCCATAGCCTTTGGAAATAGACTGGGCAGCACTATCGCCTGGGGCAGCAAAAAGTATCTCTTTCACACGGAAAGATTTTTAAAAAGTTGTGATCTAATCGAGGTATGTCCATCTGGGGAAGGAACAGTATTTCACCTCTGGCTTATAAAGGCATTGAAATCACCAGAAGGAACAAAGGTATACTACCAGGAGACACAAAGTCTATCTGTCTTTTTTAGATCTGTGCAGATAATGGATAGAGACAAATTAATATTGCTACTACTCAAACTCCAAAGAAAGCTAGCTCTTTGTACACGATGGGGGATAATTCTGTCATGTCCAGGTATGACTTCACTCCAATCTGTCATGATGTTACAAAGTTCAGACCCAAATGCAGAAAAACCGAACAGAGAGACCAAGGAAAAGGTTTAACGGGTTTTATTGAAGAGGTTAAACAGAGGGAGAAGTGTTGCTCTGAACACTGCTCAACCGGAACTGTAAAGTGAGGGGGAAGACACAGCGGTTAGTTCAGGCTCAGTGGGGAATTTGACTCGTGAACTTGGAGAAGAGGATTTGGTTGCCGACTCACCTTTTCCAGAGAAGTTGTTGAATCGTTGACTCCTGTCTGTGTGCTGTAATTCCAGTGTTTGTCTGATTCGGTGGAGGGCGGAACAGGTTTTACCAAGAATGCGGTTGATAGTTGGTGAACGGAGAAACTGACTACCACTCAGATTTCCTGCGGTACTTAAACGGGTCATAGTGGAGAATAATCCCTTTCTCAGTGAGAAGCTCAAACGATCTCTTGGAGAAAGTGGATCCAAACCTCCTGTTTGAACCCAAGCTCAGTTGATCCTTCCAGGGAGTGAAGGTCAGAGAAATCCAGTTTGCAGGATGACTTCCTGCCGAGAGGCAAAGACAAAAACAAAGTTAAACTCAGGTTGACAAAAACTCAGCTTAGCTAGAGTACCCTAAACTGGCAAACAAAAACTCAGGTTAGACTCTGCTAAACTAAGCATGGCTAGAGTACCCAAAACTGGCAAACATTCTGGCGTCGAGGTAGCGGCAGTCAGCAGCGTAAGAACACTCCGTTTAACGAGGAAACCATCAGCAGGTGTGTGAGGAGGCGGATTAGAACCAGGCGCCTCCTAGTGGAGGAAGGGAGACAAACACAGAAACACAAACACAAAGAAGTTAAAACGATCCATGTGTCTAATTCTGATTGCATCCTGAAGCGCAAAGCTTGTTGACATTGTTTTTGTACCAATATTTTATGCCTCAAATTATATTTGTTTATCATAAAAGCCCGCTTTGTTAAAGGTTCTTTTGCCCAGTAAAGTAAAAAGGTTTTTGTTTTTTTATGACATCTGCACAGCTCTCCTTTAACAGCAAAACGCTGAAGAGAAGAATGTGGAACATCTGGTTTAACCGCGTCAGTTGTTCAAGAAACAACAATGGGTGTGTTCCTGGATCTCTGCATTAGTCTCTATGGGTTCACTGTTTAGGCTTTTAGTTGCTTTCTGAACCCTTTCTATGAGTCATGATCTGCTCATGTTAGGCGGTAAGAAGTTTAAGACTGAACAGGGGAGCTGCTGCAGATTTCAGAGACAAGTGACAAAAGCTGACAGATGATTGGCTGATGTGCTGCTGGTCATACAACTCTAACAGCAAAGGGTGGAGATGGGCGTGATCTAAACTCACTCCAACCGTCTGCAGACCGAAAGGTGATCTTCTTTGACTCAGGTAAGATTCTAGATGTTTAAACAAGAAATCTGTCAATTTTCAAACTTATTTTTTTCCCCTTTTGGTTTATTTTATTATATATACTTATGTGTTTATTTACCGTATGGTTATTTTTGTTTCTGTGCTCATGATTTAATTTCAGTGTAGCTTCCTGTGCTTGTTTCACACTGTCAATATTTTGATTATTTGCCTTTATCTGTTAATTAGTTCTGCTTTCCAGCATTTGGCTTCTGACTTCCCTCTTTTTTATCTTGCTTTTGAGTCCTCCACTTTATGTGACAATTAAATCATATATGTTACTTATATCTACATGATTTATTCTCCGCAGTCTAAACCTCTGAAACTTGTTTCAAATATCCAGTTGAGATGTCAATTTTCAAGAAGTTCTTCAAAGATAACGTCCATGACAGAGACCCAGAGAAGGAGTCTGTCAAGGTGAGCATGCAGGTTAATGAATTATATGAAATGAAAATATAGCTGAATGTCTACATTTGTTAAATGACTCTGATATAAACCTGACATATATTCAGATTTAACTCAAAGTAATATATTTTGAACATGTATTTCAGTAAATGTTGGTCATTGCTAATTAAAACCCACAATTTGGTTCTGAGGAAATAAATACTTAATAAGGCAGATCCAGATTTTTACACAACAAAATGTAGTTTCTGAGCAGCATTTTGTTCAATATTCTGTATATAAATATATAAATGGAACGTTTAGTAGAAGGAAAAGCTAAAAGCAGGTATCGCCACATTCTTGGGAGGAATATTTCTCTACTTTTTTTAGGAAATCGAACTTTGCTTATTAATGAGGTCTAATCCATAATCAGCGAAATCATCAGAAATATGTAAATCTGTGAGCAGTTGACATCATATCACCTGTCAATCAATCCAGTGAGCTTTTCAGCAACTGTCCGAATGGTGTTTACACTTTATCCTGAAGGGAAACACACCATCTTTTATATATTTTTTAAAAACTTTTCTTGAATTCTGAATTGCAGACCCGTTCTAATCATGGATATTTTGTGCAAAATCTTCGATAAAAGTGGAGAAGATTGTCTTCAGACATTACACTAATGGAATACAATTTAATCTGTTTCCAAAACCTGAAAATAGTCTTAAAAAAATGTAAAATACAGATTGAGGCCAGCACCTGAACACACAGCGAAGGATGGGAACTACAGTCTTTGTTATAATAATTGCAGACATCATCCAGCTTTTGTATGCTTATGCTGTTGTTTCAATAGTCTTTTATCAATGGAAACCATTTATTTGAAAAGTTAACTTTCCGGACTTCTGTTGTGAAAAAAATCACAAAAACATGCTGGTGAAGATTCTCAGTCATCCAAATCATAGTCATTCCAAAAAAGTTAAAAAAAACAATCCATTGGATTTTGTTTTCGAAATTTAAGACATTTCGCTTCCCATCCAGAAGGCTTTTTCAATTTAAATTTTAAAAAAAGCTTTCTGGATGGGAAGCGAAACGTCCTGTTTTACCACAGGTCGGGACTTTCTGAGAAACTCACCAGGATTTTCTTTAAATCTGACATTCAGGTTACACTGCAAAAACCATCTAGAAATAAGTACAAAATTTCTTAAAATAAGTGTTATTTACCCTTAATTTTAGTAGGTAAATAAGATGATTTGCCAATGAAATGAGCATTTCTACTCCTAAAATAAGATAATTAGATAATATCCACATGAAATAAGACAAAGCAATAGTTTTTTTCTTATTTTAAATGTAAATTGTCTTGTTCCATTGGCAAGGTGTCTCACGTATCTCCTCAATTTAAGAAAAAAATAACTTAATTTAAGCAAAAATGACTCATATAGATTTCAATTTTTTGCAGTGTAGCGAGCCGAATGAATATAAGGGGTAGAGCGTAGCCGCCTGTGGCCCGGGCTGCCTGTCACAACTCCAGGCCGGTGTGCGGATGATGTCATACATGCGCCGCTTTGTTTTAAAACAATAATAAATATAAAAAATATAACCGATTTCTGGAGGACAGTGATTCGACTACATGTTATGAATGCTGGCGTACCATAAATGATACAATATGAACAGTTTAGTTTTTGCCTTCAAGTCGTTGCCCATAAGAAGACGTTACTTGGATATAACCTAACGGAATATCTTCAGAACCGCTCCCAATGACACAAAACTCATATGGGCGAGTAGAACATGATGTAATAACGTAAAATCAAGGGGCCAATGTAAAAATCACACAATAAACCAAGATGTAAGTAGGTGTTTCCTTACGTCTTTGTGAGTTGTACAGGCAGGTTTACCTCAATATTAGATTCAAACCTTGAATTTATGGCTTTTAGTTTTAGCGTGCCACCCCAAGATTTTTAGTGGCCCCATCTGGCCCCCCCTATGAAACATTTCTGTAGGCGCCACTGGCAACATAGGAGAGCCAGAAGATCTGGGACAGATTCAGCTGCTCACACCTTAACAACAAAGGACACACCTTTGAAAGTACACAATGATCCTGATTCAAATGGCAAAATGCAAAACAAGCCTCCAACAAGCCAGGAGATTTGAACACAGATTTGACTCCGAATGTGCTTATGTGGATAGGCCTCCATGGTGCTACAGGTTGCTCTAGCGTGAGCCAACACAACCGAAAAAAGACTCATGGATAGGTGTTAAAATATTTTTTTTAAAACTCTTCAAAAGGTGCGTTTACCTCAGATTTGATGCTGCTTTTTGGTTGCCATGGATGACTGAGAATTTGCTCGGCACAATGCTATCGTCTGTAGCAGGTCACTGTACCTGTACAATAGAAGTTTCATGTTCTGAACTAAATTATTATAATATGTGTAGATTTTTGCATAGCTCTCCATAAATCTAAGAATAGTATCATCCTCTCCTGAACTAAACTATTATTTATTGTATTTTCGTCCTGTATTTCTGATTGTTTAAGGAGAAAGAAAAACCAAAGTACTACGGGACAGTAATTCCGTATCCGAATTTCAATGCCAGCAGTGATGCTTCAGTCCTTCAGAGCGCCATCGAAAGTAAAGGTTAGTGGGCAGACATTTTTCTTCTTTATGTTTGAAGATCATTGCTAAAAGTTATTCATTAAAACAAATCATTTAAAAAAAATAATACTACTGAATTTATAGAATGGTGCAGAATAAAAGTATAAATCCTTCTGAAAAAATTGGTGTATTCAAATTATTTTATAGATTTTGATGGGTTGTAAATATATTTACTTCAGATTAGCATTAGTATTACCAGACCTGGCAACTGACAGGCAAATACACTATATTGCCAAAAGTATTTGCTCACCCATCCAAATTATTGGAATCAGGTGTTCCAATCACTTCCATGGCCACAGGTGTATAAATTCAAGCACCTAGGCATGCAGACCGTTTTTACAAACATTTGTGAAAGAATGGGTCGCTCTCAGGAGCTCAGTGAATTCCAGCGTGGAACTGTGATAGGATGCCACCTGTGCAACAAATCCAGTCGTGAAATTTCCTCGCTCCTAAATATTCCACAGTCAACTGTCAGCTGTATTATAAGAAAATGGAAGTGTTTGGGAACGACAGCAACTCAGCCACGAAGTGGTAGGCCACGTAAACTGAAGGAGCGGGGTCAGCGGATGCTGACGCGCATAGTGCGAAGAGGTCGCCAACTTTCTGCAGAGTCAATCACTACAGACCTCCAAACTTCATGTGGCCTTCAGATTAGCTCAAGAACAGTGCGCAGAGAGCTTCATGGAATGGGTTTCCATGGTCGAGCAGCTGCATCCAAGCCATACATCACCAAGTGCAATGCAAAGCGTCGGATGCGGTGGTGTAAAGCACGCCGCCACTGGACTCTAGAGCAGTGGAGACGCGTTCTCTGGAGTGACGAATCGCGCTTCTCCATCTGGCAATCTGATGGACGGGTCTGGGTTTGGCGGTTGCCAGGAGAACGGTACTTGTCTGACTGCATTGTGCCAAGTGTAAAGTTTGGTGGAGGGGGGATTATGGTGTGGGGTTGTTTTTCAGGAGCTGGGCTTGGCCCCTTACTTCCAGTGAAAGGAACTCTGAATGCTTCAGCATACCAAGACATTTTGGACAATTCCATGCTCCCAACTTTGTGGGAACAGTTTGGAGCTGGCCCCTTCCTCTTCCAACATGACTGTGCACCAGTGCACAAAGCAAGGTCCATAAAGACATGGATGACAGAGTCTGGTGTGGATGAACTTGACTGGCCTGCACAGAGTCCTGACCTCAACCCGATAGAACACCTTTGGGATGAATTAGAGCGGAGACTGAGAGCCAGGCCTTCTCGTCCAACATCAGTGTGCGACCTCACAAATGCGCTTCTGGAAGAATGGTCAAAAATTCCCATAAACACACTCCTAAACCTTGTGGACAGCCTTCCCAGAAGAGTTGAAGCTGTTCTAGCTGCAAAGGGTGGACCGACGTCATATTGAACCCTATGGATTAGGAACGGGATGTCACTTAAGCTCATATGTGAGTCAAGGCAGGTGAGCAAATACTTTTGGCAATATAGTGTATAATGACTAAGCATATGAGAAACTTTCATATCAACACATGTGAAAGGTGATGATGATTGTCTGTTTTCAGGGGTGGATGAGGATGTGATCATTGCCATTCTGGTGAAGAGAAGCAACGAGCAGAGGCAGAAGATTAAAGCGGTTTATGAAGCTTCCAGTGGAAAAGTGAGTATGTTGTTGCTCTCCATATTTTTTTTTAATAAAGTAACTTTGCAAGAACAGCTGTTAATCTTGATTTTAGCATCCACTGCTTGCTCCTGTTTTTGCTTTTTGCTCTGTTTTTCCATCCAAACAAGCAACTTAGTTTCTGTAATTGCTTGAAATTTCAATATGAAAAAAAAAAGCTTAGTTAAATGCAGTGTTAAATGCTATCACCAGAGGGTACCAATGGATCCTTTAATGCTTTTATGTGTACAGGTGCAAGTGTGTATGTGCACACACACACATATATATATTTATATATGTATAAACTGTTCCTCAACCACTGCATGCGGTCTCCCTTTTTTCCTCCAAGCCTGGATCCTCTACCAGGGCCCTTCAGTTTTTATATGTATATATATATATATATATATATATATATATATATATATATATATATATATATATATATATATATATATATATATATATATATATATATATATATATATATATACACTCACCGGCCACTTTATTAGGTACCCCATGCTAGTAACGGGTTGGACCCCCTTTTGCCTTCAGAACTGCCTCAATTCTTGGTGGCATAGATTCAACAAGGTGCTGGAAGCATTCCTCAGGGAGTTTGGTCCATATTGACATGATGGCATCACACAGTTGCCGCAGATTTGTCGGCTGCACATCCATGATGCGAATCTCCCGTTCCACCACATCCCAAAGATGCTCTATTGGATTGAGATCTGGTGACTGTGGAGGCAATTTGAGTACAGTGAACTCATTGTCATGTTCAAGAAACCAGTCTGAGATGATTCCAGCTTTATGACATGGCGCATTATCCTGCTGAAAGTAGCCATCAGAAGTTGGGTACATTGTGGTCATAAAGGGATGGACATGGTCAGCAACAATACTCAGGTAGGCTGTGGCGTTGCAGCGATGCTCAATTGGTACCAAGGGGCCCAAAGAGTGCCAAGAAAATATTCCCCACACCATGACACCACCACCACCAGCCTGAACCGTTGATACAAGGCAGGATGGATCCATGCTTTCATGTTGTAGATGCCAAATTCTGACCCTACCATCCGAATGTCGCAGCAGAAATCGAGACTCATCAGACCAGGCAACGTTTTTCCAATCTTCTATTGTCCAATTTCGATGAGCTTGTGCAAATTGTAGCCTCAGTTTCCTGTTCTTAGCTGAAAGGAGTGGCACCAGGTTTGGTCTTCTGCTGCTGTAGCCCATCTGCCTCAAAGTTCGACGTACTGTGCGTTCAGAGATGCTCTTCTGCCCACCTTGGTTGTAACGGGTGGTTATTTGAGTCACTGTTACCCTTCTATCAGCTCCAACCAGTCTGGCCATTCTCCTCTGACCTCTGGCATCAACAAAGCATTTCCGCCCACAGAACTGCCGCTCACTGGATGTTTTTTCTTTTTCGGACCATTCTCTGTAAACCCTAGAGATGGTTGTGCGTGTCCCAGTAGATCAGCAGTTTCTGAAATACTCAGACCAGCCCTTCTGGCACCAACAATCATGCCACGTTCAAAGTCACTCAAATCAACTGTCTTCCCCATACTGATGCTCGGTTTGAACTGCAGGAGATTGTCTTGACCATGTCTACATGCCTAAATGCACTGAGTTGCCGTCACTTGATTGGCTGCTTAGAAATTAACTGTTAACGAGCAGTTGGACAGGTGTACCTAATAATGTGGCCGGTGAGTGTATATATATATATACATATATATATATATATATATATATATATATATATATATATATATATATATATATATATATGCATACATGTTTATATATGTATATATATATATATATATATATATGTATATATGTATATGTATATATACACTCACCGGTCACTTTATTAGGTACACCTGTCCAACTGCTCGTTAACACTTAATTTCTAAGCAGCCAATCACATGGCGGCAACTCAGTGCATTTAGGCATGTAGACATGGTCAAGACAATCTCCTGCAGTTCAAACCGAGCATCAGTATGGGGAAGACAGTTGATTTGAGTGACTTTGAACGTGGCATGATTGTTGGTGCCAGAAGGGCTGGTCTGAGTATTTCAGAAACTGCTGATCTACTGGGATTTTCACGCACAACCATCTCTAGGGTTTACAGAGAATGGTCCGAAAAAGAAAAAACATCCAGTGAGCGGCAGTTCTGTGGGCGGAAATGCTTTGTTGATGCCAGAGGTCAGAGGAGAATGGCCAGACTGGTTCGAGCTGATAGAAGGGCAACAGTGACTCAAATAACCACCCGTTACAACCAAGGTGGGCAGAAGAGCATCTCTGAATGCACAGTACGTCGAACTTTGAGGCAGATGGGCTACAACAGCAGAAGACCACACCTGGTGCCACTCCTTTCAGCTAAGAACAGGAAACTGAGGCTACAATTTGCACAAGCTCATCAAAATTGGACAATAGAAGATTGGAAAAACGTTGCCTGGTCTGATGAGTCCCGATTTCTGCTGCGACATTCGGATGGTAGGGTCAGAATTTGGCGTCTACAACAAGAAAGCATGGATCCATCCTGCCTTGTATCAACGGTTCAGGCTGGTGGTGGTGGTGTCATGGTGTGGGGAATATTTTCTTGGCACTCTTTGGGCCCCTTGGTACCAATTGAGCATCGTTGCAACGCCACAGCCTACCTGAGCATTGTTGCTGACCATGTCCATCCCTTTATGACCACAATGTACCCAACTTCTGATGGCTACTTTCAGCAGGATAATGCGCCATGTCATAAAGCTGGAATCATCTCAGACTGGTTTCTTGAACATGACAATGAGTTCACTGTACTCAAATGGCCTCCACAGTCACCAGATCTCAATCCAATAGAGCATCTCTGGGATGTGGTGGAACGGGAGATTCGCATCATGGATGTGCAGCCGACAAATCTGCGGCAACTGTGTGATGCCATCATGTCAATATGGACCAAACTCCCTGAGGAATGCTTCCAGCACCTTGTTGAATCTATGCCACCAAGAATTGAGGCAGTTCTGAAGGCAAAAGGGGGTCCAACCCGTTACTAGCATGGGGTACCTAATAAAGTGGCCGGTGAGTGTATATATGTATATGTATATATATATTTATATGTATATATGTATATGTATATATATGTGTATATATATGTATGTATATATGTATATATATATATATATATATATATGTATATGTATAGATGTATATATATATATATGTATATATATATATATATACATATACATATATACCTATGTATGTATGTATGTGTATATATATATATATATATATATATATATATATATATATATATATATATATATATATATATATATATATGTATATATATATGTATATATATGTATGTATATAGTTGCATATACAATTCACTCAGATCTTTTTTTTGTAGGATATCTCCCCCCCCATTTAGGCAGAGTTGGTCCTTCATACTTGATGGGGGCTTATCCTAAATCCTGAACAAGCAAGGAATGTTTAGTTATTGCAATGAGGGACTCTAACACTATGAAGGACCAACTCTGCCATATTTCAAAATAAATACAGAAATAAATAAATGCTCAATAAATGTATAAGCATACAATTAATTGCCAACAAAAAAGTGAGACATAAATGTATATAACTCTTAATTAGCTTCTTTATTTATTTGCCTTTGTAATATTTACCTTATTTATTTTTCTGTCCTTTATAATCTTCAACTTTATTTTTTAATTACTTATATTTTTAAGTATTTATTTATGTGCATGTTATAATATTTTTGTCTGTTTTATTCTTCCTTTGTATTTTTTTACCTTAGTTATTTCTTCGCCGCTGTTTATTTCTCTCTGCCCTTTTTACATTTCTCTTTGCCCTTTTTACATTTCTCTCTGCCCTTTTTACATTTCTCTCTGCCCTTTTTACATTTCTCTATGCCCTTTTTACATTTCTCTCTGCCCTTTTTACATTTCTCTCTGCCCTTTTTACATTTCTCTATGCCCTTTTTACATTTCTCTCTGCCCTTTTTACATTTCTCTATGCCCTTTTTACATTTCTCTCTGCCCTTTTTACATTTCTCTCTGCCCTTTTTACATTTCTCTATGCATTTCTGTCTCATTATGCAAATGAGGAGGGGGTGTGTCCTAGAGAGTCAACTTCTGCTCATTGGTTGGCTTGGCGGTCCATCTTCTTAACTCACAGAGCTCAGAGTACTAAGTTAAATGTTCTCTTTTCTGTTGCTGTTGTTCAATAAAAGTACGTTTTAAGATCATTTGAGGCGAGAACCTTATACTTTTAAGCATCACCATATGGCCCATTCACAGATTTAATGCGTAATTTAAAAGAAAATGTGACGAACTTGAGAGGACCGTGGCAACCAGCGGAGCTCCGAAGCTGACGGCAGCCAGGTCTATAGCCAGGCTATGATGGCGATTTTTTGTTGTATTTGGCAAAGTTTGGCAAAGTCCCTACTCAAGTTCTAATGACTTCAGACTCGACATCAGACTCTCCTCCTGTAGATTCGACCGATGTAGTAAAATGCTAACCAACACGCTTCACACACGGTTATGCCGAGAGAGGGCCGCTGCAGATGGGCTGTGGTTAGACCTGGCTGCCGTCAGCTTCGGAGCTTTGCTGGTTGCCACGGTCCTCTCAAGTTCGTCACATTTTCTTTTAAATTACGCATTAAATCTGTGAATGGGCCATATGGTGATGCTTAAAAGTATAAGGTTCTCGCCTCAAATGATCTTAAAACGTACTTTTATTGAACAACAGCAACAGAAAAGAGAACATTTAACTTAGTACTCTGAGCTCTGTGAGTTAAGAAGATGGACAGCCAAGCCAACCAATGAGCAGAAGTTGACTCTCTAGGACACACCCCCTCCTCATTTGCATAATGAGACAGAAATGCATAGAGAAATGTAAAAAGGGCAGAGAGAAATGTAAAAAGGGCATAGAGAAATGTAAAAAGGGCAGAGAGAAATAAACAGCGGCGAAGAAATAACTAAGGTAAAAAAATACAAAGGAAGAATAAAACAGACAAAAATATTATAACATGCACATAAATAAATACTTAAAAATATAAGTAATTAAAAAATAAAGTTGAAGATTATAAAGGACAGAAAAATAAATAAGGTAAATATTACAAAGGCAAATAAATAAAGAAGCTAATTAAGAGTTATATACATTTATGTCTCACTTTTTTGTTGGCAATTAATTGTATGCTTATACATTTATTGAGCATTTATTTATTTCTGTATTTATTTTTAAATATGGCAGAGTTGGTCCTTCATATAACACTAGAGGGCACTCCAATTTATAAACGGGTCCTTTTAAAGAATTGAGAAATGGATATACATTTTTTTTTTCAATTCGCTTACAATTGTGATAAAAACTCTTAACCAAATATGCTGTTGAGGAAAAAAGGTTGATTATTAAATTCAGTTGTGGCGTTTTTTTGTGAGACTGATTCCTTTTTTTTTTTTCTTTTAATTTGTTTGCAGAATCTGGTTAAATCCTGGGAGTCGGTTCTCAGGTCAGATTTGGAGGATGTGGCTCTGGCTCTGCTCATGCCTCCAGCTCACTTTGATGCCTACCTGCTCAGGAAAGCCACCAAGGTAAATTAGCAGGGATTTACAGTTTCCACCTTAAATCTGAAGAACCTTGTAATCCGGTTAATCTCTAACTTTGATATCAAGAACAATGATGACATTCATACATAAATGTTACTATGAAAATGTGCACTTCTATTGTGTAATTAACCTCTCTTTCCAGTGGAAGAATATACATTTTGATATTGTAAATCAATTAGGGGTCTAGGTTTATTTGCACCAAGTAGGTTAAAATCAACAAAAAATTTTGTTCTTTTAAAGGTTCTTACAGATTTTTTGGGGGATTTTTTGGGGACACTAAACCAATTATATTATGTCCTAATTTAATCTACTTTATTCCCCTGGATTAAAAATAAAGCCAGGAGTTTTTACTTGCAGTCAGGAACCTGATATATTCTCATCACTGCAATCAACAGCAGTATCAAAAGCCACAATCAAACAGATCTACCAACAAAAGCTTATCTGAATGCTTTAAAAACATTTGTGTATAATGGCTGCAAATGGTAACACAAAGAAATAAGTCTTCTAAAAGATAAAGTATTCCCCTCTTTGGGTTAACCTTTACTCTGAGAAGAAGAGCTTTAAACAGTTTCTCAAACTAATTTTCATTAAAATCGGAAAATAAGACCTTGATGTTACAGTGGAAAATCCTTTACTGTATGAAACAAAAACAAAGACAACCTAAATTAAAGGTTTTTATCAAATTAAGGATGAATGAATATAATAAACACACAAAACTATTATCAATGAAGCTCATTTAGAACCTGCAGTAAGGGTTAGACATTGTCACAGAGACAGAGGGAAATCCGTTTATGACATAATTGGGGGTTTAAACATCCTGCTGGGAAGTTAAGGAACTAATCAGTCTTTTGAATATTTTCAGAATATTATTGTTTGTTTCTGACCAACGGTTCCAGACCCAAAAACTCTCTTTTAGGACAAACACCTGCTGTTATAGGTGTTATACGTGTTATAGGTTTCTCTTTAGCCTTAGAAGTTTGAATTTCAGCAGACCCCTTCAGTTTGATTTCCAGAGCCTGGGGCCACATTTGAAGGAGTTACCTGTTTTGTTTTAGGGAGGGACTTAAATAGCATTTGATATATAAAAAAAAGTTACAAAAGCAGAGTTACAAAAGAATTATCACTTTTCTGATGTCTAAAGTTTCACATTGTAGGGTTGTGTATACTGTTAAACTTAAACTCTATTTTGATACAAAAAAAAATCTAATTTAAAGACTTAGACAAACTTTATTGTCATTTTGGATGCACAGAGTGTATAAAAAACGAAATTCCGTTGCATACAGTTTACAACAGTGAAATGAGCAGCTTACGAAAATGAAACAGTGAAATGAACATTACCATTTATAAAATGCAGCACTGATCAGAATATAAACAGTGTCAGAGAAAATAAACCAGTTTAACCTCTTAATATCCACCTCATTTTGGGAAATTCTCGCCTATTTTGCATACCCAAATGGAAAAGCAAATAACTGAGGAACTGTAATCCCAAATTACATGTGTGATACATTATTTGAAAGCTAACACCTTCTAGTTTCTGAATATATACCTGAAAATTGGATGAGTAAAACACCCAAGCTGCATCATTTCAAATATTACTCAAAGTTTGTTTTTTTTTATTCTCGAAAATAATAAGTCTTTTTTGTACAGCAGTAATAAAGACATGATTGCTTATTGTGGCTGCTTTGTCATGTTTACATTTTGACATGCTGCTATATCTGTGTTAATTGTGCTTTGGTGCTCGCTATGTCCATAAAATAAACTAGGTGGTTGAATTATGGAGAATCTAAGCTTTCCAACGATGTCTAACATGTCTATATTGGTAGACATTTTACCAGTGTAATTTTCATACATTCTGAATTATTATTTGTAAATGCTTTAAAAACGAGTCGGGTTTTGAGAGGGTAAAAATAATGGATGCAAAAGGGCATTTATATGAAAAAGTCCAGTGCAGTGCAAAAATAAATATGATGTGAAATGCAGCAGACATTAAAGGAATAGTACACCCAAAACATGATTAGCCTTCATTTTCTACTCACCCCCATGCTGAACAACACTCTGGAGTACTTTTTTGATATCTCAAATGCATCTGGAGATCTGGGAGGCTTCTTGCTGTCTGCGGACATTCAAATGATGGAGGTCTATGGCGCCCGAGGCAGAAAGGTCCATAAAAGTCCACAAAAAACGTGTCAATATTCCTCCATACTGCTCGTCCAATGTATTCCAAGTGTCCTGAGTGGGTAGCGTCCATAATTTACTCGAAACGAAGTCATTTAGAATGTTTTTAGAGCATAAACAGTAGTGTATAGGATTTCCTAAAAGCGCGTTCACGAGTCTACGGAAACTGCGGCAGACCAAACCAGACGAAAGTGCGCATTCAGCTCGGCAAAGAACTCATGCTCTTCCTTAACACTGAAGTCCTCAGACATTTTTCTTTCGTTGTTTCTTTCTTTGCACAGGTAAACAGCACATTTCTTCTTCTACGCTTGCATTATCGGCAGAGCAGACGCTGAATGCGCACTTTCGTCTGGTTTGGTCTGACGCGGTTTCCGTAGACTCGTGAAGGTGCTTTTAGGAAATCCTATATCCGATATATATGTTTAACATTTTGTCTTTAAGATAGAAATATTTTTTTCGTCTGTCAATAGAACTCAAGTGAAATAGTTTCAGCTTCACCTGATTTAATTTCATAAAAAGTCTTCTTAAGGAAACTTTGGCTATACGATTATTAATCGAATCATTGAAACAATAATCAACAGATTAATTGATTTGCTAAATATTTGTTTGTTGCAGCTCTAAAATAAACCCTTTGTTTTTTTTTATAAAAAAGACAATAGATTTCCTCTTGCAGATATAAAAAAAAACGAATAAATAATGATTTAATTAAAGGTCATTTAATACTTGTGGCTTGAAATGTCTTTTATTTTGCTGGGTTTGAGGTAAAATGGCTCTTGGGTTGAAAAGTTTTCTGACCACTGCTTTAGAGGCTGTAACTTATGAAACCGAACTATTGTTTACCAACTTCCTTTCCAGTGACATCAGGAAATGTTCCTAACTCTGTTAGGAGATTGTCATTGCCAAAACAATCTGCTGTAAACTGACTTCTTTTTGTTTTTTGTAACAGCGTTTGGGCACGGACGAAGAGGTCCTCATCGAGATTCTGGCAACAAGAACCAACAGTGAAATCCAAGAGATCAAGAGAGTCTTCAAACAAGGTTTCTTTTAATCTTGGGATTTCTAAACTATAAACCTTAATTTCCCCTGTGGAAAAAGTAGTAAAATCTTACAATAATGAAATAAATTATGGAGACCTGAATCTGAGAATTGGGAATGTATGCTTGCTCTTTTGCTGAGGTTTTTTGTGATAAATGTCATCTGATTAGCCGATCTACTTTTATAACGCCGATATGCAGTAGTCTAGCTGTTAAAAAAAAAAAGGGGGGGGGGGGGGATGGTGGATATTTTTATTTTTTTGGAAGCAAGGGTGTAGGTTTGACACTATTGGTCTGATGTAATTGGTCCGATGCAAAATTATGCATGCTCTGTTTTTTTTCTTGCTACATTTGTAAAAATTCTATAAGCGTTACACACACTAGATGCTGTTTGAAGCATCATCGGCTCTGATGAATGAGGAATTAGGACGTTTTTCCCACTTTGAAAAGGTTTGCATTTGAAATTACCAGCGACTAAGACAGAAAGTAAATCTGTGCCTATTTAACAAAATATAGTCTAAATATGTGGATTTATCCAGATATGCAATTGTGCAGAGGTAAAACCCACTGTTGTCAGTATTGATTGTAGTCACTATACTGGGGGAGAGAGCTAATGTCTGTTTGCAGAGTAGTGTTGGCCCTATTAAATAACAAGGATGGATATATCTGTGGAAATAAGTTTTAAGTTTTTTTACATGACATATCTTTAGCAAGTGTAAAGGACAGCGTTCTGATCTCAGTAGCTACCTTAGATGATATATTTGTTTGATACAAGTCTGCAGCTGACATTTAAGAATAGCAAAGCAAACCTTTTGGTCAATAAAAATGTTTAAAAGCTTTAAGTTTGATATTTAAACTGACATTCTTACTCAGAGTACAAACAAGACCTGGAGGAGGTGATAAAAGAGGAGACCAAAGGCGACTTCATGAATGCTCTGCTGGCCCTGCTGAGCGCTAAACGGGACGAGAGCACAGAGGTTGACATGGAGCTGGCCAGAAAGGATGCAAAGGTACAAAACAGATAAAAAAAAATTCCGGACTTCTGTAAAACACTGTGTGTGTAGAAGATGAACTGCTCCATTATAAACTGGCAACCAAACCTTGTTTCCTGTTGATTTTCAGATTTTGTTTGAAGCAGCTGAAACTAAGGGTGACATAGACGTGTCCACCTTCATCGACATCCTGACTACACGCAACGGCCCGCAGCTCTCTAAGAGTGAGTCACAGAAATGTCTGAATATGTCGTTTGTCAGGTTTGGTTTTAAAGTGACGGCACATCCTGACAAGTGGAGCTGCACTGGATCACAGCCAGATGGAACAGGGAGGACTGGGAGAGAAATATTCATCGTCTCTTTCCAAAATAGTTTTTTAAAAAACAATCTAGACTTTGTTTCCAAATTTAAAGATGTTTCACTTCCCATCCAGGAAACTTTTTCAGTTCAAAATGTCAGAACTAGCGTTGAGTTTGAGGTTTTATACAGTAGCCCAACAAAGGCTTGTTTTTGTTTAGAAAACATGCAGATTGAACAGAAACACATCAAAGAGGCTCTTCAAACCTGCAGATACCCAAGTTTAAACCCAAAAATGTCTTCATCCCATATGTTGCTGGGGTTTATGAAAACAGGATTTTCTCCAAACACATAATCCCTGTACATTTCGAACCAAACAAGACCCTTAAACAGAGACTAGTGCATCCCAAGGACAAAACCCCCAGACCAAATATGAGCTTAGTGGTGTAATGCAGTTCAAGGCAGAGAGGAATGCTCTGATCTTTATATTGGGGAAACCAAATAACCTCTCCACAGATGCATGGCCCAACACAGAAGAGCGCCCTCATCTGGACAATACTCTGCGTTACATCTACACCTTATGGATAAAATGCATTCTTTTCAGAACCAGAATGTTCACATTTTGGATAAAGAAAATAGGTGGTTTGAGAGGGGTGTGAAGGAAGTCATCTATGTTAAGAAAGATAAATCCAACCTTAAACAGAGGGGGGGGGACTCAGCTTTCAGCTTTCAAAAACCTACAATGCAGCAATAGACTTGATTTCTTTCCGCTATCATTGCAACCTCAACCCCTTTTGTTCAGCCAGGCCAACAATTCTCTTTAACAACCCCCCTTTCAGAGAATTAGACGGGTATGGGGCTTTGCAGGCTAACAAAAGAAGCCGAACGACTCCCATTTTTCTAAACAAGGCTTTGTTGGGCTCTGTATAAAGTCTCAAACTTTTTTTTTATTCCTGACATTTTTAAATGAAAAAGCTTCCTGGATTTGAAGTGAAATGTCTTCAAACTTGGAAACCAAGTCCAGTGGATTGTTTTGTTGTTGTTGTTTTTTTACTTTTTTTGAAATGACTATAACCTGGATGACTGGGAATCTTCACCAGCATTCACCATCTCTCAAACTCTGCTCAAAGGCCTTTGACTAACTTTCAAAAGTTGAGTTGGAATACCTTTAGATACGAGTCTGAATCATGCACAATCCCATTTAAAGTTTGACTTTTACAGTTTTTTTATGTGCATTTTCAGGAATAAGGATGTTTATGAGCTAACTTCCAACAATATATATACATTTTCTTCTTATGAAGTTAATGCTTTCTACAAAAGATGCAAAAAGTGTACAGGTGCTGGTCATAAAATTTGAATATCATGAAAAAGTAGATTGATTTCAGTAATTCCATTTAAAAAGTGAAACTTGTATATTATATTCATACATTACATACAAACTCATATATTTCAGATGTTTATTTTGTTTAATTTTGATGATTACAAATGACAACAAATGAAAATCTCAAATTCATCATATCAGAAAATTAGAATATTGTGAAAAGGTTCAAAATTGATGGCCCCTGGTGCCACACTCTAATCAGCTAATTAACTCAAACCACCTGCAAAAGCCTTTAAATGGTCTTTCAGTCTAGTTCTATAGGCTACACAATCATGGGGAAGACTGCTGACTTGACAGTTGTCCAAAAGACGACCATCGACACCTTGCACAAGGAGGGCAAGACACAAAAGGTCATCGCTAAAGAGGCTGGCTGTTCACAGAGCTCAGTGTCCAAGCACATTAATAGAGAGGCGAAGGGAAGGAAAAGATGTGGTCGAAAAAAGTGTACAAGCAAGAGAGATAACCGCACCCTGGAGAGGATTGTGAAACAAAACCCATTCAAAAATGTGGGGGAGATTCACAAAGAGTGGACTGCAGCTGGAGTGAGTGCTTCAAGAACCACCACACACAGACGTATGAAAGACATGGGTTTCTGCTGTCGCATTCCTTGTGTCAAGCCACTCTTGAACCACAGACAGCGTCAGAAGCGTCTTGCCTGGGCTAAAGAGAAACAGGACTGGACTGCTGGTGAGTGGTCCAAAGTCATGTTCTCTGATGAAAGTAAATTTTGCATTTCCTTTGGAAATCAAGGTCCCAGAGTCTGGAGGAAAAGAAGAGAGGCACTTCATCCACGTTGCTTAAAGTCCAGTGTAAAGTTTCCACAGTCAGTGATGGTTTGGGGTGCCATGTCATCTGCTGGTGTTGGTCCATTGTGTTTTCTGAGGTCCAGGGTCAACGCAGCCACATACCAGGAAGTTTTAGAGCGCTTCATGCTTCCTGCAGCTGACCAACTTTTTGGAGATGCAGATTTCATTTTCCAACAGGACTTGGCACCTGCACACAGTGCCAAAGCTACCAGTACCTGGTTGAAGGACCATGGTATCCCTGTTCTTAATTGGCCAGCAAACTCTCCTGACCTTAACCCCATAGAAAATCTATGGGGTATTGTGAAGAAGAAGATGCAATACACCAGACCCAACAATTCAGAAGAGCTAAAAGCCACTATTAGAGCAACCTGGGCTATCATAACACCTGAGCAGTGCCACAGACTGATTGACTCCATGCCACGCCGCATTGCTGCAGTAATACAGGCCAAAGGAGGCCCAACTAAATACCTGAGTGCTGTACATGCTCATACTTTTCATGTTCATACTTTTCAGTTGGCCAACATTTCTATAAATCCTTTGTTTTTATTGGTCTTCAGTAATATTCTAATTTTCTGATATGATGAATTTGAGATTGTCATTTGTTGTCATTTGTAATCATCAAAATTAAACAAAATAAACATCTGAAATATATGAGTTTGTATGTAATGTATGAATATAATATACAAGTTTCACTTTTTAAATGGAATTACTGAAATCAATCTACTTTTTCATGATATTCTAATTTTATGACCAGCACCTGTATATTAACAAACAGTGTTGGGGAGTAACAGATTACATGTAACGACGTTACGTAATTTAATTACAAAAACAGAGTAACTGTAATTCGTTACAGTTACAATCAGAAAAAATTTAATTCAGTTACAGTTACTTCCGAAAATATTAAGAATTACAAATTTAGTTACATTTTTTTAACAAATATAAAGAAAAACCTTTGCGAAATATGTACAGTGAAGCCTCGCTATAACGCGGTTCACTTCTCACGGTCTCGCTGCTTCACGGATTTGCATAATGCATTGTTAAACTTTATGGTCGAACATAATAAATGGTGGCATGTCGGTTTATAAGGATCCTCTGGCCCAGAAGAAAAAAGAGCGACAACAACTACCGATAACTACGGAAGAGGATTAGGGCCACTGAAAAAAAAAAAAAAGTTTACTGATTTTAAAATTTTATTTCAATTTAGTATTGGAAAAAAGTCAGAATTCTGACTTTTTTCTCAGAATTCTGACTTTTTTCTCAGAATTCTGTTCTTTGATTTCAATGTTGTATAGAGTATTTCCTTGTATAATAACTTTAAAAAAATAAAGGTTTCTACTTCACGGATTTCACCTATCGCAGGTTCTTTTAGGAACGTAACCCCCGCGATAAACGAGGGTTTACTGTAATGATATTTTTATTGCTTCGCGCCCTTTATCGTCGTTTCCCGCTACGGCTCCATGTCTCTATCATATTTGCCACTCTGATGATCCATCCTGTGCTGGTGGAGCCTCCTTGAGGAACAGCAAGCGAGCGGACGGTTCTATTTCAGCTCAAGCAGCGCATCAAAAATGACAGCCTTCCAGCACTGGAAATTTAAGGAGCATTTCATTTACATCTGTGAAAATGGCTCAAATTTAACCGTGCAGTGCAAGAAGTCTTTGCCGGCTAGGTAGAGCCTGGGGGAGGAACAGAAAAGAGTATGGCCCAATGGGAGGAGTCTGAGAAAATCTTCCATGCCTGGTGCTGGCATCTCTTCTTGTGGACATCCTGTGATCGCCTGTCAGCAGTTCCCTCTCAGCTTAGTGCTTTTTTAAGGTTCACATTCAGTTCTCAAAAATTAAATGTTGAACATGGGTCAATACTCATTAAAACCCTAAAGTAATCAAAAAGTAATCAAAAGTAATTAGTTACATTACTTTTTAAAATTAATCGAAAAAGTAACACTACGATTACATTTTAAACACGGTAACTTGTAACTGTAACGGATTACATTTTTAAAGTAACTTACCCAACACTGTTAACAAATGATACTACCAAAAAGCTGAGTCAGGCAGAAATAAGATGTATGAATTTTTGTCTTCCTACCTGCCAGCGTTTCACCACTATGCTGCCGTCAGTGACCTGAAGTTACCCAGAGCCCTGCAGATGGAGCTGAGCGGAGACATCGAGGACTGCCTCATTGCCATTGGTAGGTGGAGGTTTCCATTGATCCTCTCTCACACTTTTAAGGGACTGTGGGATTGTTCAGTCACTGCCTGATAATTGTAATTATAATATTTCAGTAATTTGATTGATTAAGTTAATATAGTGTAGATTCTTTGTGCAGTTTGAGAAAGTATTATAAAGCTTTTCCGGTAGACTAAAGTCTTGACTTGGGTTAAAGTTACTGATGATTCGGTTTTATTTACTTTGAAATGAAAGAAAAGGCAAAGCTTGGTGGTTCAAAGACAAATAATTTATTTTTAACTTAAAATGTGTAATTTATCTTTAATCCTTTTGCTGCAATTAAAAGTAAAAAGTCTAAATTATGATAACCACCTGTGCTGACAGACCAAACTGCATCTCTTGTAATACAGTCAGGCGCCTGACAAAAACCAGTAAAGTGGTTGAAAACTGCATTGACTGTTGGTTCAAACTGGGATTTTAGCTCTTTTATCAGCCTATTTCTAACACTTTTAGATTAGAAAGCATAAAAAAGCTCAGGATTAAAATAAATAAAGGTTTTATTAAAAGTTTAGAAATGGTTAAAAGCTTTTATTCTGTACAGTTTGTCGGCCGGGTCCCAAGTCTGCATATGCTATATTTTGTGGATGTGCTGTTTTTTAAAAATTGTATTGATAAAAAACATTACAGTGAGCTACTTAAACCTAAAGTTTTACAGCTGTGACACTCGCTGTGTTTTTGTCTTGTATGTGCAGTGAAATGTGCTTGGAACACCCCTGCTTTTTTTGCTGAGAAGCTGCATAACGCCATGAAGGTTGGTATGAAAACATGAGCCACTCTCCTCCACCTTTACACAACAAAGATCTTGGATGGAAGCGGCTGGGTAGCCAGAATACAATCCAGTCACTGACATTATTTTATAAATCCCTACATCTATCTGACAACAGTGTTTACAAAAAGGACATATACTCTGTCCATTTACACCATCCATCCATCCATCCATTTTCCATCACGTTTTATCCCAGCTGGGGTCGCGAGGGGTGCTGGTGCGTATCTCCAGCTGTCAATGGGTGAGAGGCGGGGTACATCCTGGACAGGTCGCCAGTCCATCACTGGGCAACACACACACAAACAGGACAAATAACCATTCACACACACACTCACACCTAAGGAGGATTTAGAGAAGCCACTTAACCTAACAGTCATGTTTTTGGACTGTGGGAGGAAGCCAGAGTACCAGGAGAGAACCCACGCATGCTCAGGGAGAACATGTAAACTCAATGCAGAAAGACCTCAGGCCGGAAATCAAAACCCGGAACCTTCTTGCTGCAAGGCAGCAGTGCTAACATCTGCGTCACTGAGCATCTCT